>NW_020539725.1:33670948-33693600 GCF_003426905.1 Ctenocephalides felis | reverse complement strand
TTAGACTCGACTCGCGAACGAGTAACTACTACAAATATCGCGAGGGCTCAAAAAAAATGCCGAATTTGTCGTAGGCCAGTGGGTGTTAGGGAACACGGAAGTTGGTCTAAGGGGCCAATCAGACAATCTACAGCATACATGGCACGGGCCTTATAAAATAGTTGATAAACTATAAATCTGAATTATAAGATTGAGCGTAAAGTTAGAAACAGTTGCAAATACGACACGGTCCACGTTAGTGGAATAAAAGAAGAAAGAAAGGAAAAAATATTTCTTTCACTTTTCTCTTCGTTTTTTTAATATAGATAAGAACTCATATATAGATGTACATATGTAAATAATTAAACATAATTATAGTAATAGGTTTAGTTTTAAGATTCCCCCCATTAGATAAGTCGTAAAACTAAGAAGACATATAAGAAGTTATAGTGGGATTTTTGTTTGTGGAGAGTAGGTTGTTGCAACATAAATTGTATAAATATAAGTCTGCAGGCTTATATCGGGACGCCATATCGGATTTACGTTTTGTTTTATGGTTATATATGTGAGTTGAAAGCCGGGCCCAGTAGTCCACGAGCGAGGACCATTGAGATGTCCGAATCGATGGACGCGTACGGTTTCAATCGGGGAAACCGCCCTTAATCAACCCCGCAGCCGTCGAATTATTATGTGAATTATTATGTATTATGGATTATTATGGAATATGTTTGGGAAGGTACCTTCAGCGAAGACCGGGATGGCGACATAGGTCGCAGCACGTCATCTCCCGTCAAGGGGCAATTTGGGGTACTTTTGTGCCGGGCTGAGGAACCCCAGGTGTGTCACGCTTACATAGGTGTTAAGTGTAAGTGCCATTTGTTTTTGGGTGGGCATAGACGGTCGGTCTAGAGATATTATTATTGGTATGGGGCTCTGCGGGGGGAGCAATGAAGGAAAACTAGATCCTAGCCCCCATCTGTGGTCTTGTATTTGGGGGGCAATCACACCAGTAGAGGCTGAATTACTGTTAAGTCGCGTCCGTCGAGTAAATTCCCGTAAAAGTAAACTAGTTATTAAATAATTGTATTTTGTAAATTGAGGAGTATTTTTGTTTCTTGTTTATGGTCATATTAGTTTCTTTTTTTTTCTTGTCAAAGTTTTTCCGCGCGTTACGCAGTAAAAGATTGTCCATATCATCGGGTTCATGATTTCTGGCGAACTAATTTATAATTCGGGCTACGGTTATTCCATTAATTCTAATACTACAACCAAGAAAATAGGTGACAGCACACGCACATAGGATAAGATTGCGTTTCAAGGAAACGTGTTACGAAAAACGATTGTACTTCGAATATTTTTTTTATTAAGTTTTTGTCTTTTGTTAGTCTGTGGTATATAACTACTTTTTTTTCTGAGTCTAATCTTGTTTTTTTCTTTTTTTTCTGAATTTGCTGAGTACAGTTTTTCCCAACACGGTTTCTTTGAGAACGAAATAGGTTAAGATAGTCTTAAGCAAACGGACTTATTTTTGTATTGTAATTTTTGTGTTACTGAAGGATTTTGTTTTCGTTTTTTTTGTATTAAGGATGTTAATGTATTTTTTTTATCAGACCCGTGTATATGTAAGTTTATGTTACTAGCTGCCTACGTGTTTTGAGTTTGTAAACAAAGGGGGAATAGCTTACCAGGATTCTAGGAATATCTGACCGGAACCACAACGCCTAAAGGATGGCCAGCACGCAACCACAACTACAATCATCGTCTAGCAGCCAGGCTCACACTTGAGCAAAGCCAACCAAGTTAAACTAGCCAACCAAAGACGAGGACCAAAGGGCAAAACAGGACCTACGAAAACACCGGAACAACCCGGAAAAAACCAGGAGAGGGCAATAATGTCAACTTTGAATTTAAGAGCCGAGGCCGACTCTACTGTGACAGGGGGCGTGTTAACGACAATCGGTATTGTCGTCAAAAGGGTTGCCATAACCACCAGTGCAATGACGCTCCCCCACCACGCCCAATAGGGATGCCAATATAAGGTCCAGTCTGGGATTGAAAAATGGCATTAAGAATTGTAACATCCTCTGAGAGAGTTCGGTCGGGTCCACGCGCTAGTCGCTGGACCCACTTTGTGTATAGTGGTGTGTGTGTTGTGCCAGGAGAGGAGAACCCGTTCCAGTAAAGGTCAGATGTATTATTGTTTTAAAAGCTATTTCCTCCATTATCCGTCGTTATAGTTACTCCGTTGATACCGTTTTACGTTAGTAATTAATAAAGATTTATGAATACGTTAGGTTTTAGGCAAAGGGCATGACAGTACGTAGGTATTGTCATGCCGTGACACCTGTAATAATAGTAATAATTAAATAAGTTAAAAGTACATTCTGTTTCATTCGCGTCGTAGTTAGTTGGCTTTTCCACAGGTAATTACAGGGTGGTTATAGAAGTCGGGTTAAGGAGTTGGTGTAACCCTTCGTTGGGGATGCAACGCTAGATGTAATAAGGCAGTCGTTGCATATACCCTAAGAAAGGGGAGCATCAACCCCAATCCGTCACAGTATTACTGTTATTTTGATTAACTATAATTCTAAAATATTTCATAATTACCCGAACAATATTTCATTAGTTTTTCTTAATATTTTGTACCTATTAAGTAAAAATATGGGTTATATAATAATTATATGTAAGCAAACATTAAAACAATATTAATGACCACTCATACATGTTTTTGAAATGAGTAATATTATGCAGTTTTTAAGTTTTTTTACGAACTGTATATTTTAAAATATTTCCTGCCATTACTGTGTATATACGGTAGCACTCATTAAAAATTTAATTTTTTTAATTATTGCAGTTTGTGATACACGTTCAAAGCTGCTTTATTTTTCATTAGTTTTAAATATGAAATTTAATAAAATTGTTACTGCTTTCGCAATAACCATTCAATTATTATTTTAATGATTATGTTATCATAAAGAAATTTTTTATGGAACACTAAATTTCAATAATGATTTGAAACAATTAATTAATATACAACCGAATGCGATCCATTCAATAAAAATTGAATGCAATATGTATTCGTCAATTGAGCAATTTTGAAAACAGTTCAAATGTTCAAATATTATTCCAGTGAATAAAAAATTAACAACTTGTTTATTAATGTGGTTAAATAATATTTGTTGGGATTTTTAAACAAACGTATACGAGCTTCATAATATCAACTTTTTCTATTTACATAATAAATACAAGAAAATAATGTTATTTTTCCGTACGGAACCATCAGTTAATATGCTTTGAGAAACTCGCAATTTTGGCAAGATTAGTTAAACTTGCAATTTTCTAAAACTTTGCAAAAGTACAGTTCACCTTAATGACTTCTATCTAGAGCTTCCGAGTCAAGAATATTGACAATGTCTACAGAAAATAATTAAAAAAGTAACATATTTGATAAGATTGCAAAGTTGTTGATAAAAAGTAGTTTGTGAAACAATACACAAACATACAAACGAAATATGTATAAATTCAAACAAATTAACAAATAGTTCATAATGTTCTAGAAATGATTATTGACATTCTTAAAAAACTCTTCTTATTTGCTTATTGACAAAAGATGAATTGCGGTTCACATCTATAACACATTTTCATTAATAAGATTTGAACTTTATAATTTGAGTGTTAGTTGAAATGATTTATAAAGCGATGCTGATAATATTTATTTCGGAAATATAATTTCAACTTTAAATATTATATTTAGAAACATAATACTTGTCTGATATATTAGCAAAAATACATGAAAGCAATAAGCAAAGTTTACATGTTTTAAAATTTCATCTAAAGCTTGATGGAGAAATCGTTACTACAGCTTTTCTACTGTCTCTGTTTTATTAATAGCAGCTGCAAAAGCCCAAGAGATTTTACAGAATATTTAGCTAACATCAAAATAACCTTTTGGTCTCCTTAAATATAAACCAAAGCAAATTCGTACCCTTCAGAAACAGGGTTTGGCACAAGTTGTACTGGTAATTTTGACTAAATATTTTATTATGTATATGCTATAGAATGGTATAATATTAAATATACAATTGGTGATAAGTTTTCTCAACATGCCGATTTTTAGGATGCTCTCTCCTGTTGCTTGTATTAGTTAATAATTAAAGCAAAAAGAAACAATTTAAGGAATATAAAAAGGTTTAAACCATAACAAAGTAATACAAGTAAAAATTATAGAGAGTAGAAGTATAAGAAGAGTTTTCAATTTTCTCGACCCATTTACCTACTGAATAGTGTTTCTTATTTATCTAAATGCATACATATATGAATCTATTTGAATATAGTATTAGTATGAGAATTATTAGTTTCAGTGAGGTTTAAGAAATCTGTTAAAATGCAAACTTTTAATATTTTGTTTTTTGCTAATATTAGATGTAAAATATAAATTATATATGATACACACAAATTTTACAGTCATCGCATCTCAAAAAGGGGTACATCGAACCCTTCCTCGTCACAATATTTAAGTAGGTTAGTTTCCCTTAAGTAATTCTCTTGGAAAACTGCTTTTTGTACAAATTTTTGAATGTTCAAAAAAATTTTTCATTCAAAAAGTTTTTGGCAAAGGTAGTTTCGTTTCGAAGACAAGGGGCTGCAAAATATGGCAATCAAGTTTTCGTGAGAACGACGCATCCGATCAGAATGAATCATAACACATTTAACTTGCATTGACGATGTAATGAAACCACACACGTACTTTTACGTAGTTTGTTTTTGGGGACATTTAGTTTTGAAAATTCGCATTTGGTAGCCAAAGATGATTATAAGCTTTCATATATCGTCTATAAAATACAAATGATCAAAGTTCAAGAATTCATTATAATCTATTTTAAAACATTTAAAACAAATATTAATAATTATCGATTTATTTTTATTGTTTTTGATTGTTTTTACTCATAAAATGCTTAATTACGATGCAGAAAGTTTTTGCAACTTGCAAGGCACAATGCCATGTACAGCTAGAATTGTTTCACAATTGAAATAGTTCTTAATAATATATTACAGTGTACAAATAGTGCATAAATATGAACATCCCTGAAAGATTTTGTCTTTCGCATTTAACGGTACCCGGAAACATTAAGAAAATATTTTCACAGCGTTCGCCGAGGCGCATCAGCCGCGCCGTATTTGATCGGCGATAATGAAGTCGGAACCGCGCGGGGGCAAAGGAATACATTCTAATGAAAACCCTCACTTTCTACAGTAATTTTAACATTTATCTGTTGCCGAAAGGATTGCCGCCTCTGATTTAATTAATTTTACTTTTTAATCCGCACTCGTTCGTTCGCATTAATTAAAAATCCTCGAACGACTCATTCTGTGGAGTCAATATTAACAGGGATTAAAACGTTTCAAAAGCAACGCCTAAGAGAACTTAAAGATTTGCATGAGTCACTTCAACAAACGACGTATTTTCTCACTCTTAAAATAAATCTCGTAAAATAACTTATAGTTTTTTGTCCAAACCACTTCAAAAGCCGATCTCGAAATCGCTCTTATAACGAATTTAGAAGTAATTCTTTCCGGCAAATTCTGTGAAGCTCTTGATTAGTATACAAACATAATATAAAAATAATAAAACTAATGTATAGCACAAAAAGCTTTATTCCACTTTATTCCACATTAAAATATATTCAACTCGACAGTTTTTTCATTTCTATAGACGGATGTAATTGTTTTATCGAACGTATGTTTGCGTATATATATATATACATATATATTTTATGTTATAATTTTTTATATAATAACTTGTTCCATAACTAATATCGTTTTATAGTTAATATTTATACTTTTTCTTAATAAATTTCTCTTCAGCACATATTTTTCCATTTTTACATTGTTTATCATGGTTTTATTATGTTTCTATATTTTCATTTTTATCCACATTTTATGTTTAACCGTTGTTTATGGATTGTTTCCACATGCCATATTTTTTCTATGTTCCTACTGGGCATGACCGCTGAGAAAATCTTCGTAATATGAAACCACTAAAATTCTCTCTATCGCGTTCTCTCATCCAATGACGATACAGTTTCCACTATTTTCCGCAAACACTTACGCTAGAGGTGGGTCGTTGACGGTTTTGCCGTCAACGAAACGAAACGGTTATCGGGGTTTCGTCAACTAGTTAAATAACTAGTTATTTTTCAACTATAGTTATTTTTAACGATTCAACGCTGGCAACGTTAAGAAACTGATAGTTGAAATAACTGTTTCATTGAAAGTTGATAATATGAAGTTTGTTCTTATAAAAGTCAAGTTGACGTTGGATTTGATGAATAAAAAGAAATAAATGTGAATTGTCACATTTATTACACACACACACACAAATATATATATATATATAATATATATATATATATATATATATATATATATAATAAATAAAGGTTTAATTTAAAAAACTTAAATATTTTCATTACAGCAAAGCCATATACTAAAACATCGAATTTACATGTTATATAAAAATAGCAATATAAAAATGTATAGTTATATAAAATGTTATGAAAAATAAAAATCAATTTTCAGGTTTAGTTTGAAAAAAATTATTACAAGACAAATGCTATGAGATTTTTATGAAAAATATTAACCATTGAAAACTATAATAAATGTAACTGATTTTCTAAAATTAAACGATTTGGCGCGTGTTGCAAGTTTCTTTTAAGATGTACATGACATTTGCAATATTATGAAAGCAGTAGCCTAACAATAAGCGATTTTCATAGTATTAGTTGATCCTTTCCGACGCAGGTACCTGCCTACGTTCGTTTTCGACGACGAACGAATTCCTATATCGTTGAAAAAACTAACTTGCCGCCATGTTTTCAACTGCTTCGAAACCAGTTGATTTTCAACTAGTTATTTCGTTGCGACGAAACGGTTAGTTAGTTAACGAAGAAGAAACGGTTGAAAATAACCGTTCGTTGATTCAACGCCCATCACTAACTTACGCACACATTTTACTCTCGTTCACACACGTAATACATACTCCAAGTTGACAACATGTTCGTTTGGAATGAGCTTTTTCATAATAAAATATATTATCTATTTTAATTTTACAATTTTTTAAAATTTATCATAACTCGACGTTTTATCAATTTTTTGTTTCATATTTATTTATTCGTGCAATTTTGTGTGTTTTTGTGTTTTTTTTTCAAATTCATTTGTATGGTGAGTTTCTTTACATTTGTTTATTTTATAGTTGTTTTTCATATATACTTTTCATATATTCTTTCACAATATATATTTGTTTTGAAACTAATTTATTAAATTGGTTATATTTATGTTTTTTTACATGTTTTTGTTTATTTTTGTCTGTAATTATGTATTTTTTATATTGTTTTAAATTGTAACCCTAAAATATTTAATTATAGCACTGAAGATGGATCAAATCAAAACCCGAAACGTATGTTCTGTGAATAAAAACATTTTCCTTCAATAAAACTGTTTTTAATTACTGGATGGATGCTCAAGAAACAATTTTATCATATATATATATATATATATATATATATATATATATATATATTATACACGCACACACACATTTACCATAGGTAAAGTTGAAAAAACCTCTGTACAACTTCCATATTTGTTTCTACTACTCTTTTTTTTTACGATATGTAATAATCAAACATGATGTAGTGTAGAAAATATATCATGACCTATATTAACCCAGAGCTATAGATGAGTTTTAATACCCGCACATTAAAGAAAAATCATTCTATTCGGCGATGTAGCGCCGAGTATTTCGCATAATAAAACGGTAGCATTTTCACAAGATAAAGCCGCAGGCTTGAACTATGGCGTATAAATTTTAAATATGCCAACCCGTTGGTTGGTTTTATACCGTCGGAATTTATTAGTATATATTGCGACGCAGTATCATAAAATGATAATTTAGTACGTCGCTATCAAATAGCGATATTGGAATTTGTTATTTCGCGTTCATTCAATAAATATTTATACGGAATTCTCAACTTTATTACCTTCTCAAGTGGCAATATCAGACCTGATATCGGAAAATCCTTCAGGTACAAACCACTGAAGTGACATGCGTAAAATGAAAATATAATAAATACATAAATTTCGTATTTTTGCGATGTCAATTGAATAAACATTGATATTTGATTTTATAACATAATATTTATTAGTGATGAACATAAATTCTTTTACATTGGTGCATATTCAGTAATATAGTTTTAATATATCTGAATTAATAATGCGCTTCAAATGAAAAAGTCTGTGGTTTTAATTTTTAATAATGGGGATGAAAAATTCATGAGCAATTAAGAAACTACAAATTGATGAAGACGAACGGCATTGTGCCGGATTGAGAATAAAAGTTTCATTTAGCGAAGAATATCTTTGTTATAATTATTGTTTTTTTTTCAATTTTAGAAATATTATGCATTTTATCTGCCCCAAGGCGGGTTCATTATTTGTGGTGCTTTACATCAAGGACCTGTCTTCGGGAAGACTACCATTTATTACTATTATGCATTTAATATTTATTAAATCTGAGGGTGTTTGATGAATAAAATCATTTAAATCATGATTATAAATTCATATGCATATATTTTATTTTAAAAATATTAAATGAATGAATGAATTTATATTTGTATTAAGTATACCTTATATATGGTATTTAGAACTAAAATTATATCAGTTTATGCTGCTATTAAATCTTTTCATTCGATGATACATTTAATAAAAATTGATGATTATTCAAGATATCGTATAATAAGTATATTTCGAACTTTATTTTGTAATTTTAATTTTTGTTCAAAAAACCTGAGTTTATTGCGCAATGAAACAAAATTGTTATCTGAAATAACGCAAGTTCAATGTAAAGATTATATGTACAAACATGAGTTATTTTTATTTTTGTAGAAAAATATATAACAGAATAGGACATTCTAAAGATAGAATAATAAATTATTTCGGTTTTTTACATATTACTAATTGTGATATAAAGAAAAATATTACCAGATTTTTCCGAGTACGTCACTTGATCATACATCACTTCAGAATTTATACAAGTTAATATCGCGCGACATTCAAACGTCGTGAAATATGAACAAAAGCAAAGAAAAAATATATGTTATAAGATATTCGTGAGTGGAAACGCATTGGGTTGCTCAAAACTTTCCTGAAAAGTTAAATATAATTCAGAGAAAAAAACTCACGCCTGAGTGGTTGCTAAGGATTTTATGATTTTGAACGGAACAACCTTTGAAAAGTATTTTAATATTTCTGTATAATGTTTTCCCTGCTGTATGAATTAAGCACAGAGATATCTTTTAGATAGCAAGATCTTTTTTACGTTCAAGATGCATAGCAAATATTAATACATTATCAAATGATA
This sequence comes from Ctenocephalides felis, assembly GCF_003426905.1. Taxonomy (NCBI): domain Eukaryota; kingdom Metazoa; phylum Arthropoda; class Insecta; order Siphonaptera; family Pulicidae; genus Ctenocephalides; species Ctenocephalides felis. Next base: position 33,684,203 of record NW_020539725.1, on the reverse strand, counting down.
TTGTAGGATCGATTAGATCTGTTCTAATAACAAACTATATATATATATATATATATATATATACATATACAGGGCCGGTCCTGGAGTCCTTAGCGCCCGCATGCAACTTTTATTCTAGCGCCCCCCCCCCCTATTAATTTTCACGTTTTTAACAGTTTATCATTAAAATTATATAAATACTTACATATTTATTTTTAATTATTCTGGATTTAGTGCACAAAAATCAGATATAATCTAAAAGCGTATAAAATATATTGATTTTAAATTTATTTAGAAAATCGAGGCTATTTGGGGGTTGATTATAATCAAGTATTTTGAAATTTTCAATTATTTTTAACGCATGTGCAATATTAATTATTAAAAAAACTAGCATTTAATTTTCAAACATAACACTCATATTTCATGTTGGATTTTTTAAATTTTAATTTAATTTAATTTTTCATCATTTACAAAATCCAAAATTGCGTCGTAAACTTCTCCTTATTGATATCGTAACAGCCGTCATATTCAGAGTATCAGCTTGTTGTTTTAAAGTTAAATTTTTAACGTATTTTAGAAGTATTGTTCAAAAATCAGTAAAAATGCAAAGAAATTACACATTGAACATATATTAGGTTGTCAAATATCTCCCTTCCGCTTTTTTGCTCTTAGTTTATAATAAAAAAGGCGGAAGGGAGATATTTGACAACCTTATATATTATATGTGTATATATATATATATATATATATATAAACATAAATATTAGGCTTTTAATGAAGTATCGAAAAAAAGTATGAAATTCGAAAATATCGGTTTTTAATGTATAAATGGTAATTGACAAATATAGCCAAATTACCAGAATGAAGAAAACAGTCGCAAAGGATTGCAACTTGATTGGTTCTCGAGATATTCTAAAAGTGGGAACAGAAATGTTAAGTATTGTTTATTGCATGAATACTTCAGATTTTTACAGTTATATCTCGTTTCTTTATAAGTTCATTATTAATATAAATCTTACATTATTATACAAATATAATATTCAAATTTTTAATAAAATTGCTCGGAATAGAAAATAATAGTTTTTTTCTTACTTGTCTTCAAAACTAACTCGACAATTGATTAGTTTTCAAATTTTTTTCAAAATAATTAATATTTTAATAATAGCAGTTATTTGAAAATCGTTAGGTTTTTAAACGCACAATACAAAACACGAGAATTGATAACCACTATTAAAATAATTTGAGAGTGAAAAATGAATTTTCTTATTAAATGAAAAACATGTCTTGAGTTTCGTCTCAGTTCAGCACAAATATTCTATTTTTACGTTCCCTCATAATGAATACGCATTTTATGTCTGACATCTGTTTCGGCAATTTCCTACACTGTGCACCGCCGCCACGCGACCCCGTCCCCTAAATCTAACATCGCGTAGGAGATTTCAGGTCAAATCTACCTGTGCGAACAAATGAGATAAAATCACAGATTCTCAATCTATGAAAATAACAACTATATTTTTCGTAACTTGGTAATAATAAAAACACACATTGGACGTCATTTCGACATTGTAATTGTTTATTCTATTTCTTTGAAATCATTGATTTAACACATTCGAGATGTGCATTCAAATTTTACTGATTTTTTGCATTTTTCAACATTTTTTTAATAATACTTTAGCCGAAAAAGTACAAAAAATCTAGTTTTTTCATGTTTCTACTTGGTCCTATTTATGATTATGTAAGCTTAATTAATCATTCTAAATAAAATGTCAAAAAAGTTTTCTCAATAATTATCATATCAAAACATTTTAAATTTTACTACTAATCATCACTATTCAAATCATCGCTATTTTAATTATACTATAAACTAGTATATCATTTATAATTATTGAAAATTTAATTCGTCATTTTTTTATGCAATATTGTTTAGTATTCAAAAAATTCTAAGGGTGAAATAAAGTTTAACTTGAATCCTGAAAAGTCTCTCCACACTTAAATTTAACAAAAACATTTAACATAAAATTGAGATACAATAGACAGACAAAATGTATTACTGAGACAACATAACATAATATTACACAATTTATTCAAAAACTAGTGGGGTATATGGCATCGTGCCTTAAGGTAAATTGCTGGAACTTCCCGTACCGTAACGAAATGTTCAAAGAATATTAAATGTTTTCAAACAGATTAATATAATTTGTTTAATATTTATAAGATTTACATAAACTGAATTGCAAAGTTGAAATTATTTGTTTAAAATATATTATAACTTTAGTCAGAATTAAAAATAAAAAATGAATTATTTTCGATATATACAAAAAATATAAAAAAAAATTGAACAAAAAGATTTTGAAACAAATTTTTTTTACAAAATCAATTATTTTGTTAAAACAAGCAGAAAGTTCTTTGAATCATTTAAATCGCACGCTTAGTTCTCTCAAAAACTGCCATTTTTTGCACATTTAACTCTGTATCTTCGAAATGGCTGGGCTTGCCTTTGCCAAAAACTAACAACCACTTTTCCCAATCATTGCTAATTGAATGTTTTTTAGATAATTTAAATCGGATGCTCCGTTCTCTCAAACACTCGATTTCTATTTTCTGCATTCTTTGCTCTTTATCTCCGTAACTGCTGGACCTGCCTTTGCGAAAAACTAATCAGCACATCTCCCTATCAATAGAAATCGAATGTTTTTTAAACCATTCAAATCGGTTGATCCGTGCGCCCGAAAACGTGGCCAAAAATTTGTATCCATACATACATACACACACACACACATCCATTTTTTCTGAGGTATGCCAAAATGTTCAGAAACCTTCAAAACGTCGAGAAATGTGAAAATTTTCAATTTTGATTTTTGGACGATTACAATAACTTACCCTACGGGAAGTTAAAAAAGACTTCCAATGTACAAAATATTCTGTCTGTTCCACATTATATATTTCAATTATAGTTGCAATCAATATGATATTTTCATAATTTAATGGAAATTATCAGAAAAAATATTAGAAAATATAATACGTTTTAGTTTCGTGTTCAATATTGTTTATATTATATAATCTTGCATTGTATTATAGTTATTATTAATAATTCAATTAATTAGTTGAAAACTTTACAAAATAAATTAAACGAACATATTTAGAAACTTTGGAACCGACTATAACGTTGAGTGCTGAGCACATGACTCGAGTACCTTCTACTTCTATTTTTGAGTTCGTCCGAAATACATAAAGAAGAATGGTTTTTTTGCACGCCCATTTATTTGCAAGTGGTACTTTTGATTCTTTGTACTGCCTAAAGAAACACTGATCCGTGCTCAATAGGCGAAGAATGACACATACATTCTATTTAAATCTCAGGATGATGTATTTTGGTGAAAAGATTTACTGGCCTGGATTTGATGGCATGATTTTATCATAAATGACGATAATATAGGCAGCGTTGAATTGGTTCATTGGAGAATTTGTGCAAATCCCTCTTAAAACCTAATATAAATTGTTGCAATTTATAATGATAAAGTAATATATGCGAAAATGATTAGTGAAAATTTTCGACGCATTATTTTATTATTAATAAGCTTTGAAATACAATCGAAAAACTAAGTATTAAGTAGTTATCATCTTTTAAATAAATTTTCTTCGATGAAGAATAGAAGAGTATAAAAAATCTATATTGTGGATTAATATATTAGTGTGTTTAGTTAGAATAATTTTGTGGATTAATATATTAGTGTGTTTAGTTAGAATAATTTTAAATTGGTTAGGATTTTTTAATTGATTTATTCGAAATATTTTTGACTGGTTTTACTAGTGTATATTAAATCAAAATCTAATCAAGTAATTTAATGAACTAGATTTCTTAGACATTCGCAAGCTGTTTCAGTAAAAATAGTCTCAGTGCCAGTGATTGTATTAAAATGGTATTTGTGATTGTGTTAAAATGGTACTTGTTAAAATGGGCGATTCATTAAGAGTCATGAAGTTCTGCCACGGATGTTTTTAATATATCTGATTTTTGAAAATAATGCATTTTTTTTAACAAATTATTGCAACTACAATAAACTAATTTTACTGGCAAGTTTTGTGATAAATAGTAGTACTATTATCTAGTGATATGCATATAATAGTATGATTTTCTATCGTTCAATATTTACAGAAATAAATGTTTGTTCCGTCTTTAGAAACTATAATATGAATATATCATCTATTAATGAATATAATTGAAAACTAATGGGGTGTATGGCATCGTGCCTTAAGGCAAATTGCTGGAACTTCCCGTACCGTAACGAAATATTCGAGGAATACTGAATCTTTTCAAATAGATTATTATAAAATCGTAAATTGTCTAATATTTATAAGAATTATATAAACTGAATTGCAAAGTTGAAATTATTTGTTTGAAGTATAATAGAATTATAGTCAGAATTAAAAATAAAATCTGAATTATCTTCGATATACAAAAAAAAAAAAAAATCGAAAAAAAAATTGAAAAAAAAGTTGAAACAAAAAATTTTTGTTCCAAAATCAATTATTTTGTTAAGACAAGCAGAAAGTTCTTTGAATCATTTAAATCGGACGCTTAGTTCTCTCAAAAACTGCCATTTTTTGCACATTTACCTCCGTATCTTCGAAAGGGCTCGGCCTGCCTTTGCCAAAAACTAATGAACACTTCTCCCAATCATTACTAATTGAATGTTTTTTAGAGCATTCAAATCGGATGCTCCGTTCTCTCAAAAACTTGAATTCTATTTTCTGCACTCTTTGCTCCATATCTCCGTAACGGCTGGACCTGCCTTTGCCAAAAACCAATCAGCACATCCTCCTATTAATAGGAATCGAATGTTTTTTAAACCATTCAAATTGATTCGTGCGCCCGAAAACGTGGACGAAAAAATGCGGACATACAAAACACACACACACACATCCATTTTTTCTGAGGTATGCCAAAATGTTCAGAAACCTTCAAAACGTCGAGAAATGCAAAAATTTTCACTTTCGATTTTCGGCCCATTACTATAACTACCCTACGGGAAGTTAATAAAATTCTGCCACGGATGTTTTTAATATATCTGATTTTTTAAATTAATTATTTTTAAGCAACTGCAATAAACTAATTATATTGACAAGTTTTGTGATACATGGTAGTTCTGTTATCTAGTGGTAGGCATGTAATACTATGATTCTTCTAGTTCAATATTCATAGAAGTAAACGTTTGTTCTGTCTTTAGATTTTTCTTTCTTATCATATAAAAAAAAAGCAGAAACTATAATATGAATATATTATCTATTATTGAATATAATAGAAAGTAATAATCCAACGTAAATTGCACAAACATAATTAGTTATCAATTTTTGAGGGTGCACGTTACCTGTGTCATTTTCAGCAGGTACAGCTAAGTGCAAGACGTGAGATTGTTGTTAATTAGGGCAAGTGTCAGGTGGAAGCAAAGGGGTGCACGGGTCCATTGACATGATACGATACTATTCATTAGCTGAATGACTCGGTAATTGAATGCCAGGCAGACCCTTGGCACTGACAATCACAGGGATCGCGTCTAAGTTGCGAGCCGCCAATTAGGCACTCCAGGTGTAGTTGCAGATACATCATCTTTGATATGATATGATATGGCAAATAGCAAATAATTGTTAATAGAGAATATAATCTACTTAATGAAGAATTTCTCAAACTGTAAGATGAATATATTCAAAATGATAAGGTAAGATAAAAAAAAATTAAGCAAAAATTGATGATATGGCAAATAGCAAATAATTGTTAATAGAGAATATAATCTACTTAATGAAGAATTTCTCAAACTGTAAGATGAATATATTCAAAATGATAAGGTAAGATAAAAAAAAATTAAGCAAAAATTTTACCAGCGGCGTTTGGTTTTATATATACAGGAAAGTTGATAGATTTTTTTACTTTTTCAACCCAACTTTTGAAAACAAATGAAATAGTTTTCGTGTGTTTTTATTGATCTATTTACAATCCAAAAGATGTGACTTTAGTTCCATACTTTCTATTATTAGGTAGGCCGAGATTTGGTTTTCTCGATAAAGTTTTTTTTGTAATTGGCGCTGAAAATTCCCGCCTTATTATCATGATGTGCCTGTGATGTGGCCTGCGGTTAAAATGCTTCTTGCATGAGGTTATGTCGAATATGAATCTTAAAAGCAATATACTTATTTCTATCGCATTTCACATTCTTTTCTGCGGTTATGATTAGATTACCATTGCATGACAAGTTTCAAACATGACCGAAAATGAATTTTCGACTTCAGAGCTTTAATTTTCGCTATCTGCTCCGGGAGCGGTGTGGCTGCAACATTTCAGCGGAATGTGTGTTTTCAGAGATTATGAAAACAAATGAGCATAAATCGTTGGACAGTGCGTTACAGCTCTATGCACGCACGGCGGCAATTAACGCTAATGGACTGTATCTAGCCAGCGGTTCAGTACCAACGAATCCACTGCCTATTGGTAGAATCACCATTTTGTGATTGTTTGTGTTGTTTTCTATCTATTTTATACATATATAATAAAGCCAGAGACAAAAGACAAAATTAATTTATAACTCTTTATTGAAATTGAAAACGCAATGATAATTCTCACTCTTGTTATGTTGGGGGTCCCCGAGTGCCGGATACCTAAGGTTATTTATAAATAATTCAAAAAATATTTTACAAAATGTTTGTTAAATTATGACTTATGTTAGATAACAAAGTTAGAAATCAAACAAAATCAAATCAAAAATAACAAAAACGCAACCTTTGCTAAAAAAATACTTAATACTATCAATCAAACTTTGGTAACAAAAAATATGATTTTACAAAGTGGCACCTAGTACCGGACATTTCAAAATAACCAGCATTGAACACATATGTAGCCATATCCACTAGAGATGGGCTTATCATATCCGAAGCCGGATCGACTCGGATTTGACTCCACTTCAGGGAGGAGTTATATCCGCTTAACAACTCCACGACTCCGACAACTTTGAAACCGTTTTACTAAAAAAATTTTTGAAAAAAAAAATTTGAAACAAAATTTTTTTTTTCCAAAATCAATTATTTTGTTGAGACAAGCAGAAAGTTCTTTGAATCATTTAAATCGGACTCTTAGTTAACTGCCATTATTTGTACATTTAGCTCCGTATCTTCGATACGGCTGGGCCTGCATTTGCCAAATCTGATAAACACTTCTCCCAATCATTACTAAATCAATGTTTTTTAGAGCATTCAAATAAGATGCTCCGTTCTCTCAAAAACTCGGTTTCTATTTTCAGCACTCTTTGCTCTTTATCTCTGTAACTGCTGGACCTGCCTTTGTCAAAAACTAATCAGCTCATCTCCTTATCATTGGGAATCGAATGTTTTTTGAACCTTTCAAATCGGTTGATCCGTGCGCCCGAAAACGTGGACGAAAAATTGTATCTATACATACATACACACACACACATCCATTTTTTCTGAGGTATGCCAAAATGTTCAGAAACCTTCAAAACGTCGAGAAATGTAAAAATTTTCAATTTCGATTTTCGGCCCATTACAATAACTTATCCTACGAGAAGTCAAATATTTTATGATACACAATATGTACCATTATTTAGTATTTTGGATCAAAAACATGGTACATCACGTGTAACACCGATCCTGACAAAAATAAAATAGAATTCATATTATAGAGAATCTAATTATGTAAGAAAACCCTAATAAACAAGTCATACTTGGATGAATCTATTTAATTTCAAAAAATATGTTCTCTCAATATTATTCATAGTTCATTTATTATACATATTTTATCAAGCAAAAATATTTGAGAAATTTATGATTTCTGATCTTTATTACGGATATAATAATAATTAGGGAATGCAATACCGATGGAAAATTTCAATACCGGTATTTCGGTAATTTTTCATTTTAAAACCGGAATACCGGTAAATTACCGGTATTTTAATTATCTTATACAAACGTAAACAAAATTGAAAGTTACTAGTACAAATATAAAAAAATGTATATACAATTAAAACTATATTCAACTAAACAATAAAAACAATAAAATAAAACGATAAGTTTATTTCTTTAACTAATAATTTAACAAAATTGTATCCAATTTAATTAATTCATTATCACTATATTGAGTACTTTTCACCAAAAACAAACTTATGAGTAAGAAAGACCAAAAACTCATAAAAGATCATATTACATTATTATAATAAACTGTATTATCTGTATCCGATGTGTTAAATTAGCATAATCTCCAATATTTAAAAAAAAAATTGTTACACTAATTTAAGATCGGATACTTTGTCAAGATAAATAATAAGTTACTATAATTGAGTATTATTATTTATCACATTGTGATGCTTCTATAGTATTTTCAAACTTCGAAACGTTTTCGAAAAATAATATTTTATAATTGTAATAAGAAGCAAAAATATTTAGTAATTATCATAATTATTATGTATAAAGTTAGAAAAAAATAAAGATTACGCAGAGGTAATCTTTATGATATAAAATATTTTGACGCAAATATTACTTAAAAAACTGTTACATTTTTACATAAGAGGAAACAAACATCTATCTATCAGTCCAATTCTATTTATTGTAACACGTTATGAAGCCCTTAGTAAAGCAATAAATATTCAGGTTAATGACGAGTTAAGATAATATTTGACAATTGTTTATCCTATAGAATCACTTGAAGATATAGCTGTTTATGCGATCATGGAATTTAAAGATACATTTGTTCCGAGAAATTTAAACTTTAGTGTATTTTGTACCAAATAGCGCTTATGTAAAAATACCGAAAATACTGTATTTTTGGGTAAATACCAGTAAAATTACCGCCGAAAAACTGGGCGGTTTTACCGGTAATTCGGTATACCGGTATACCGGTATTGCAATCCCTAATAATAATCAAATTAACTACAAACTTGAAAAAGGATTTTCTATAATTTTTGGCAGTTATCCATACCATTGAAACAGTTTACATACTTCTTCACATATGACGTCCTTGCCCGTCCTTCCCCGGATCTATTTCCCGATGTCTAGTTCCGTGACAAACACACGGCGCGCTGCCCTTTGGCCTACCGGAACACAAGTAAAGCGGAAGTAACACACACGTGCTACTACGGCCACTGAATGTAACAGATTGCAAGGGCGCCCGAGTCGTGAGTGCATATATAGATGTACCCAATGGGGACAGGAAAAAATGATGTTGAAATACAGTTCTGTTGGGGGAATAATGTTTTCTTGACTGTGAAATATAGGCATGAATAGATTCTTTAATTAATATAAATGATTTAAGTGGGTAAACGAAATTAGCATGTGGAGTAACAAAAATTACTGGATAAATATGTTTATATTACATTATAAAACATAATAATCTTGTTATGTCCGATCAGCTTTGCAGTAGCGATATGCATTTTTACTCCAAACTAAATAAATATGTTTCCAAGTTAAATGAGTCGTTACGGCTATTAGAAGACTATTAGATTTCTTAATAAAAGACTAATTACTGCTATTGAAATTCTATCCTTAGATAATGGTGTTGTAGAGAATCATAAGCGGCAAATTTTGCATCAAGATTTATTAACTTCCCGTAGGGTAAGTTATTGTAATGGGCCGAAAATCGAAATTGAAAATTTTTAAATTTCTCGACGTTTTGAAGGTTTCTGAACATTTGGCATACCTCAGAAAAAATGGATGTGTGTGTGTGTGTATGTATGGATACAAATTTCCAGTCACGTTTTCGGGCGCACGGATCAACCGATTTGAATGGTTCAAAAAACATTCGATTTCTATTGATAGGGAGAAAGAGCTGATTAGTTTTTGGCAATGGCAGGCCCAGCCATTTCGAAGATACAGAGCTAACTGTGCAATAAATGGCAGTTTTTAAGAGAACTAAGCGTCCAATTTAAATGATTCAAAGAAGTTTCAGCTTGTTTTAACAAAAACAAAATAATTGATTTTGGAAAAAACATTGTATCGTTTTTTTTTATTTTTTTTGTATATCGAAAATAATTCAGATTTTATTTTTAATTCTGACTATAGTTCTAATATACTTTAAACAAATAATTTCAATTTTGCAATTCAGTTTATATAATTCTTATAAATATTAGACAATGTTACAATATTAATAATAATCTATTTGAAAACACTCAGTATTCCTCGAACATTTCCGTACGGGAAGTTCCAGCAATTTGCCTCAAGGCATGATGCCATACACCCCACTAGTTTAGATTTTTAAAAACTTCTGATCTTCTGTAGTTGAGTATATAATATTTACCTCTGAAAAATAGTGAAATTAAATTGCGCAACAGTAATGTAGATTCATTATTTGTTTACGTTTTTTAGATATCTCAGTTTATAGTTTTTAATAAATTAAAATAAAATACTGATTCTTTATTAACTCAGCATTAATTCTATGATGATCCCTTATATCTTTCAAAATTGTTACAATGTAAAGGACTTAGTGTATTATCTATTTAACAGATTTAGATATTCATAGCAGTATTTTTGAATGCATTTGGGTCACATGAGAAGCTTTCGTCGATAATCCTCATATGAAAATATTTGGCACGTATCAATATTTCTATTCAGTTATGATATGCAGTTGAATAAATGATTTTTTCTGTATATAACAGTTTTTTATTTGATTTGAATAAAGTTGTTATATATTATTTTTGATATATATTTCTATTCGTATATAATTTATATAACACTGTTTGTGTTTAATATTTTGAACAATAATTTCATAAATACTTTCCGAATTTTACTGAAAAAATTATACTCGTACACAATCTATTACAATTTGTAACGTATTATAATATATATATATATATATATATATATAATTTGTAATATTTTTGCAGCTCAACCGTCGAATTAAAAAAGGTTAAATAACAAAATTATTTATTTCATTAAGCGTTTCGACACTTGATGTGTGTCATGATTCAGTAATTAAACCAGGAAAAACAACAGAAAAATTAATTATGATGTAATATTGATTGAACACTAAATTTGTGTAAAATAATAAAATGCTATTATATTACCAACGAAAAATAGAAGGAGCACATATTGCCCTCCTATATTTAACCCTTCGTCGGGCGCAGCCGATCTGACAGACAGAGCCAATAAATTTTCATGCTGCGCCTTGGTTGAATGTTATAGAAACCTCCACTCTTCAATAGCCTCCTAATTTTATATGTTTTATTTATGCGTCTTTATCATTTTGTGTTTGACCTTCACATATAGTGGCAATCGGTATTTTGATCCTAGAGATACACTGCGCCCGAACGTGCAACATTTTGAAACGTAAGAATATTGCAATTTTTTGTGTGAATGTAAGTATTCTTTTTCTGTATTTTTTACGTATTTTTGAATATATATCTCAATACTTTTCATTTAATTGCAATTTTTTGAAAGTATCTACGAGATTCACTGCGCCCGAATGTGTTACTAACTTGAGTCCTACATTTTTATAGGCTAGTAAATATGGCGAGTGGTAAAAAAATATATAATTTAGAAAAGCCAGCTCATTCAGAAGAGATTCTAAGAATGCTGAATGATGATGCTGATGAAAATAATCTTCTTGACGATTTAGGTGATGAAAGTGGAAGTGACGAAGACCATCTAGAGGTCGCGAAGTCGATTCTGAGACAGAACAAGAGGACGAACAGGATGAGAGTGAGGAAGAAATAAATTTAAACAATAATGCTAAATATTTTATGAGTAGAGATAAATCTACAAAATGGTGTAGCAAACCTCCCTCTAATAGGACTCGAACAAAATCCCAGAACTTATTAAGACATTTACCAGGTGTTATAGGAAACGCAAAAAATGCTGCAACGCCTATAGAATGTTGGAGTCATGGGAATGGTAAGAAAGATCTCCGAAGAAGATATTTTTGAGACAATTATCGCATGAACTTGTTCTTGGACAGCTAACAAGAAGAAGTGAAATCACGAGTGGGATACTGTTCACTTTGCAGACAGGACTCAAAAGATTCAGACCAAATTCACAGGAAAATGGCTCACAAAAACAAGAAGAGCACCGAAAAAAACGACGATGTGAACCGTGTACATTAGAAGCTAATATTAGACGGCTTTCAAGATTTTGTTGTGCTAAATGTCGAAAAGCACTGTGTTTCCAACATGCGATCTTTCTATGCAGTGCTTGTTGAAATGCTTCAATAAATGATAATATTAACTATACACATTGAACTATCATTATTATATTACTTATTTTTTATAAAGTGACAAATGAAAAAAAAGTTAGAGACTGTGTATTTCAATAAAGAAAAGTGAGTGTAAATAATTTGTGCATATATACACAGGTTTATATTTTTCTACATTTTATAATAAAATATTATTGAATTCTTTTTTTTTCTATTTATTCAAAAAGTATACATTCTGAAATATAATTAAACAAAAAATTAACATGTTTATAAAATAAGGAGCCTCCTGAGGATATACTTAAAAACCGTTGCTGTCGGATACACTGCGCCCGAACGTGTGCGTAACGGGACTGCGCCCGACGGAGGGTTATGTTATTGATAGCGGTGCATAGTGGACACTAGTCATTGGTCCACAATGCACCGCTAACAATAACATTAATATAAGATGGCAATATGTGCTCCTTCTATTTCCAAGGTCACACAATAAAATTCTTAAAAAAATATAAAAGTTCCCAAGTATCGGGTGCCGATTACCTACGTATTTGGTAGTCCAAAATTGGCTGATGCGATGAGATGCAACCAAGTACAAGGCAACGCTGGAAAACCATGCAAATCAACTTGCAAAAACTTGCTTTCCTCAAACATCTGCAGAACACTTCGATTACCACTGGGTAAAAATTTTAAATATTATCTTACACATTAGTCTCCAAATTACTGATTGCCATTCCAGACAGCTTGTAATTATATGGAAACTAAATAAATAAATAAATAAATCAACAAATTCAAAATCTATTTATAGCATTACAAGATGCACCTGCGACTTACAAAGAGTATCATGTATGCATTTTAAATGTTATTACAGGCAAACCGTGGATTCTATTGATTTGCCAATAGTCTTAATATATGAGATTAAAAAAAAAATATTGTATAACAATTCAAATAGTGGTTTTAGTTCATAAGCAATTGCTCGAATCCTATCGTTGTTACAAGTAAGCGCACGAGGCTGGTTAGCTAACAATGGGAGCTTATGAGAGTTGCCCTTGTTGACGTGTGGACCGCTCAACTTCTCAAGTATAAGTATAAACTGTAAAA
>NW_020539725.1:33645003-33670848 GCF_003426905.1 Ctenocephalides felis | reverse complement strand
CTCGCAGACACAAGGCTTGGAGGCCTGATAAATGGAGTACGTACATTAGTCAGGTATGTTGTTTTAACACTATAGTCATACCAAGACTTAATATATACCTAATTCTACCATAGCGGGTCAAATGACCCGACTCTATATTTCATGCTTGAATGTATGAAATATGGATGTTAGGAAGAAAATAAAAATAAAAATTAAATTAATTAAGCAAAAAAGTATGTTGAGCATTTCTATTACAAAAGCAGAAATTTAAAAAAAATTCATAGTTAATCGCATTTTTTACATATAATTGTGTCCATTGTACATTTTCCGCAAACATATTTTTTACATTTACTTAGAGCAAATTTTGTTGGTTTTGTTTTCTTTACAGTATCTTATTTGACAGCATATACAGTCTGTAGTAGACTTAGGCAACGATACTTTCGTATTTGTTTCTTGTTTTGGTTGTTCACGGACTTCTCGAAAATCGGCGCCAAGTTCTTCTGATAGCTTGAGTAAAAAATCTTTTCGCGAGATATTTTCTCCTGTCGTTTGCTTGTACAAAATCCAGTCATTTATGCCAGCTAAATCAAGGATATTGAAAAAAACTTGGAGAGGCCATCTGCAAGACTTGGATTTTTTTTAGTAAATTTCCTCGCCATTTGATCGGTAATGTCTACACCAAATTTGGTTTTATTGTAATATGAAATAGTTTCAGGTAAACGTTTATCATTTTGTTCTTCATCGTCAGTATCTGTTGAATCAGACTCATTTTTATTTTCAACCAATATATCTTCATTTTCAGAAAATTCATCTTCACTAATTTCTGAAAACTCTTTGCCAATATTATTTATATCTTCTAAGAACTTGTAATGTCTTGTTTGCTTCGACATTTTTCTGGGTAAATAATAAAAGGTACTTACCAAGACTTTCAATTTCTGCCACTTTTTCTAACAATAAAAAGCTATTTTCAATCTAAAATTTGATATTTTCTTGAAATTATTCTGAGCTATTTTCGTTGAACTACTTTGCGCAACAGTGTTTAGAAGAATGTGCAACTTACTGACTACAAATATGACTCGACAATCTCATAAATCAAAAAATTCTCTCCCATTGTGGTAGATATCGGTATACAAGAAGGATTATTCAGAATAAACAAAACAAAACAAGAAAAAAAATTGTTTATAACTCTTCTTTAATTACTTAAAAAAAGTCATGAAGTCAAATGTGCAAACGCAATGAAATTATACGTGCATTTTCAATGCAAAAGTTCAAAATGTTAGTATGTTTAGTGTTAAGTATGAATGAGATCTGAACGTAAAAAAAAATATATGCAATTCGTGTTTATAAGTATCATCTATGAATTTATTGTGTACCAGTATGCAACGCCCAAGAACGTATTTTTGCGCCAGGCACACATTTTCTACTGGCATCTCTGTAGCCATGTCGTGCTTGGAGAACATTATAGCATCAGCTTCTTCCAGAATTTCTTCTAAATTTTCTAACCCTTGAAGTGTTTCGATCTTGGCAATCATTTGGATGTACTGACCTTCTTCTCCCAGCTCAGCTCTATACTGTTTTATCTGATCTGCAAATCTTACGCGCTTTACTATTACGAAATCCACCTAAAAATCGTAAAATAAACAAAAATAGTCAAGCATGAGAATCATTTTTATATGAAAATAATTTCAGCTAATTCAATAACTTATTAGTAAGAAAATTCATTCTCAAGAGAACATACTTCATATTTGACCGCAAAGAGTAGATCAAGCTTTGTTTGGTTGGACAATGTAGTTGTTTCAATTGGAACTTCTGGCAAAGTGACCTTGCGATCGTTTCCTAAATTACCACCGGATAGAACTTTGCATGTCATATCAGTAGGGCCTATCGATAAATACAAATAAATTCATTAGCAGAGCATTTGATAATTATTTAAAATATGTTAATTGATACCTATTAGCTACCGATTAAGGCTGAAATAACTTACTCTACTAAAAATTGAAAATTACTCAATGTGAAATTAAAATAGTTTCTAAAATATTTCTATTATTATTCAAATTAAATAAAATTTATTGCTTAACATATCGGGATTACTATAACAGCTTCAAATTATTTACACAATCAGTATCATCTTTGAGTTATATATTGAATGCAGATTCTTGTCTATATTTGTTTTGATGAAAATATGTGTAGTTTGAAGAGTTATTCAAAATTTCAGAGACTGAAAATACAGCAATTTTAAAATAATTTGCGGTGTGGAATTATATTATTATAAAATTATATTTTTTCTAACAAAGTCCATTTTAGAACAATTTGACTAAACTATTGGACCACAAATAAAGTATGTTTCAAATATCAAATTATTCGTACAAATCGAGTGACTTCTGTATTAATTAGCCGGTTTGTAACCTGGTCAAAATTTAGTACTTGACTACTCGAATTTATTACCTATATCCAAAACTCGTAGAATAATTTCGCCATTATCAATCACGATTCGATTGCCAGGTTTAACTGTTTCTCGCAAATGTTCACAACTTAAATAAATCAAGTCACTGCCGCAACTGGCATAAAATGCAGGGTCGCAGGTAATGCGCACCGAGCTACCCTCCTCAATTGGAACTGCGTTCATGTGCTAAAAACAAAAAAAATCAGGACTGTATATTATTTAATAACAAATCTAAAATAGAATTGCTATCCTAGAAGGAGTTACAGTATATACATATATATGAACAAATTTTAATTATAAGAATGAAACTTTTCGGTTAGTTATGAATGGAGGCTAGAACTTCTGTCAAAACGTATGGATTTTTATAAACTTATACATACTAGTTGATGAGT
Source organism: Ctenocephalides felis (assembly GCF_003426905.1). Taxonomy (NCBI): domain Eukaryota; kingdom Metazoa; phylum Arthropoda; class Insecta; order Siphonaptera; family Pulicidae; genus Ctenocephalides; species Ctenocephalides felis. The sequence goes on along the minus strand of NW_020539725.1, from coordinate 33,668,034 downwards.
TACTAATATGTATAAGAATGACACATAATTCAGCTTAAATCTAGTTAAGTTTTATATATAAATATAATTGTGCTCAGACCAAAAAGTATTAATCGATGGGCATGGAGAAGAAATGATAACCAAAAACCAGATTTAAAACTATTAACAATATTTCAGTTTAGTAGTTTCGATGCCAAAGTTACAAAACGAGGCAACAACTAATAAAGAATTTCAGTCGTTAATAAGTTTAAGCAAATCAATGAATACCTAAGATCTGCGCGAGGTTAGATTTATCAATAGATTTATAGTATTATAAATGAATTAAATATCTAATTCTTATTTTTAATAAGACGTTTACATTTGCAAGTTGACCCGTTCTGACTTCCGAGCCACGTGGTTCTATTGCGATTCCCAGAGTCATGAGCATCCCTTGCCGCGTACTGTAATTGTTGTTAGACATCCTTAGTGAATTTAATTCCTAAAAAATATAGGAAGAATATAAGTTACAATATGATTCTATCAGGAAGTTATAATATTAACATGCTGATGTATTGGCTTAGATAGATTCGCATTGAAAGAGTTCATTATTGATATAACACAATATTTTTTTCTCCAATTGTCTGCGTCTATTCTTATTCTTATTTGAATTATTCTTAATTAAGAGAATTTGATTATTCTCTTTTGAAAGCAAGCTTTTTGACTAAACGTCTGGATGTAAAATAATTATAAATAATTTTAACATGATACAGTAATTTGAACGAACAATTTCAAATCGAGAGTATGTTATATGATTTCGATAAAATTGAAGATTTAAAATTAGATCCAATCTAATAAATGAATAAATGAATATATTACACCTAAGTCTGTTTTTACACGGAGATTGGTTCCAGAAGAAGCCGTGTAAAAAAAAAACGTGTAAAAAAGACATTAATCTTATACAAAAATGGGTGATTTGTCCTAGTCTCTAACACCTATTAAAATTAGTGAAAAACAAGAATTTTCAAGAACAAGAATTCATGTTTATTTTAATAATAATTCCCCTAAATTAGTGCTATTCACATTTGCTTTGACCAGTAAAAATTGTTTGTACGCACTAAAGGAGAATTTACTTAAATCTTTAAGCTAGTGTTCGCAAACTATCGATACTATCGATGGTTTCAGATTTTTTTCTTTCATAAATACTTTTTTGTGATATGAACATTCTTCGCAAAAATTAAATTTGACAAAAAAATTTAAGTACATAAAATTTCAAATCGTGCTAAATGGAATAAAATCGTGTAAAAAAATTAAAAATATTCAATTTTTAAACCGTGTTATATCAAAACCGTGTACAAAAAGACCGTGTAAAAACAGACTTAGGTGTATTTTATTATTGGTGAACTAAAATTTGATTTTCGTTAATAAAATTTACAAATCTCAGTGTTAGAAAATTTTTAATATAAATTTATTTAATTTAAACCTATTTTAGATTCTTACTTGTCTGTGGTGCTCTAAATCGCCGTGCACCATATTAATCCTAGCTATTGTCATTCCAAGCTCTAACATGGTTTCAATTTGTTGCGGCATTTCAGAGTTGGGACCTTATTAGATTTATAATTAGCAATTAAAATTATCTAAAATGAAAATAAAAATACATAAAAAATATCCCACGAAAATAAATTACCAATAGTGCACATGATTTGAGTAATTCTACTATTTTTAAGATCGCAGTCATATTTCATATTACTCATATGCTCAATATGAGATTGGGCATTTGTAGATTTTATTTGAGACTTTCTAATAGCATCTACTGCAACGTCCTAAAAATGTAATAAATTATTATTATTGTTACAAAATAATGAGAACTATCAGATATATAATATACTACCAGATAACTCAATATGAATGAATTATGTACATAAGGCTAATAAATTAAAATGACAAAAGTATATATTTAAAAATTATGCGTTTACTGGCTTATGCGTTTAATGACTTTTTTACTTATAATGAATCTCCACGGATATCGAATATCATTAAATTATAAATTTTTGAACAAAATTATTGTTTTAACAATGTTATAATATAAATATTATTTTTACTAAAGACAAGTAGTGAAATAAAAGCTGAGATTAAAAGTTAATGGATAAAATTGTAAGATAGAAAAAAAAATCTTATTCAGTATTTTATTTATGTCTATTTGAATGTCTTGATATGTAATATCAAAATATTTGACCAATTCACAGTACAAGTATTTACATTATTTAATGTACCCTCCCGCCGTACATGAATCAGTTTTGAAACTGTTATAATATTAAGTATATTGATTAATTGTTTTTTTATAAAAGTATCAGTTTATTATATTGTGGACGAATTCTTACCCAAGGCAAAATATACTCCTGATCTGCCCATTTCTCCATTTTGAAATTTAGAAAGACTAAAAATTTATAGAAAATCACAAAAGTACAAAATTAGAATTTAAAGTATAAAAAATATAATTTACATGACGGAAAATTCAATTGTTTTCAAAAAATCTAGCTGAGTACTAGTCTATTTAACTTATTTTAATAAGAAATATTTTTTTCCAAGAAAAAGTAGAACGTGTAATTTAAAGCTGGCACATCATCATACCTCGCACAATTTTTTCATATTAACTTAAATAAGCAATCAAATGAGTCAATTATTTTTACAGATCTGGGCAACATCGGATCACAAGTTCTCACAAAATTGGAACTAATAGGCTCTTATAAGTATAATTTTTACTGAAATTTAGTCGGAACCTGTTTTGCAGTTCCTATCTCGATAACAAATTAATATCTCGATAATATATACTTATTGGTAAAAAATAATAAATATTAGTATTCACTCCGTGGGAATTAATGGCACAATAAATGTAGTTCGACGTAAATGTACGCTACTTTGCAAGACAAAATTGATCACCTAAAAGAAGAGTTAGTTCGGCAAACGACAGTAGTATTGTTTTCCTCGCGCCCGGAATTTAAAATACAAGATGAAATAGTGGCGTCGAACGTGTTTTATTAGTCATGGTAAGGGTTATATAAAATATTTAAAAATGAAACTCATACGTAGTTTATTTATAAACATAATTATATGAAGATTTAACTTTATGTTTATGCAAAATACTGACTGAATGAATAACGATTTTATTCTATTGTAGTTGTTTCTCTGAGGAATAAGATGAGAATAATGACAAAGTAGTGGTAGGTGCAAGAGCATCAAAAATGAGTAAACAAATAGAGTGAAAATGTTTTTATTAACTATGGTAGCATTATAATAATTATATTTTTTATCTACTAATTTAAAATTAAAAATTAAGATTGTGGACATATACGGGAGAAAGAAAAAAAAGTGAACTATCAACTTGGACATGTCTAAGATCAGAGCATTGATTGTCCAGTATTATGACTGCTCAACTGAGACGAAGCATGAACACTTTATGCATGTGGGCCATTCTTATGAAATGGAATGGATTTAAGATTGTTTTGGTAAACCCTTTTCTAAATTCTGTAGTTTCATGTTATACACGTAGCTTGTTGAGTCTCCTTACTTACCTCACGTAGTGAACGTTTGTCACTTTGACTTCGGTATCAATGGCAAACGATACAAAATATACGACGTACGAGGCGCGGAAAAAGCCGCGGCGACCCAAAAATACGGATTCGAAAAATTCATATACCAACAAGATCACGTAAAACCATATCCTTCAAATGTTTTGCATTTCACTATAGATTTCAAAATGGTAGTTTTTTGCCCTTCGAAGGTAAAATTAATATTTATTCGACGAAAAAATTGATTCCATCATATATAATATTATATGGTACTTTTTTAAATATTCTATTCTACAATATATTTCTGCAGTTGTTTTTCATCTAATTTTATTATTCAGGAATACTCATAGTAAAGGACAATAAAAACACTTACGTATTATATGAAAGATGACTTCGGTAGGTAGGGAAGGGTACGAGTGTACCATGGTACGAAAGTGACAATTGCCATAACAGCTATACTATACTGATTTTGACATAGGGTCTAAAGGGCGAAAGACATAATATATTTGTTCGAACATTTTCCCATTATCGCATTCGATGTTCTTTAACTTTTTCTTGTATACAATTAGATCACTTTGTTTATTATTTTGCTGTAAGTTGAAAATTAGTTAGTTAATTAACAGCAATTAGTTTTTGCGTAGATAATTTAGCTCAGACATAACGATGATTTGTTTTCAAAAATGTACGTTGGGTACGGTTGTGACATATGGCTTTTATTCGATACTTGATTTGATTTGATTTTTTTTCATTTTGGTCTCAAACTATTCAGATTGACTTCGAATTTTTTGGCGTGTTATATGCTGGTCTTTCTGTCTAGATATTTTGCTCTTGACTTCAAATTATGAATTTGGCGCAAGCATAGAGGTAAATCAACAAGTGCCTTTGTTTAATAATTTCAATATTTGATTGTGTTTTAAAAATACTTGAAATACTTTAGAAGATACTGCATGTTTTACAAATATCGTAAATATTAAACCGCAAATAAGCTTTAACTTTATAGAAGGAACATCTGTTGGATTCTCTCACATTTACATTATGTTTTCATTATAAAAGACTTGAAAGCATCTATGCAGATATGATAAGCAAGCGTTCCTGGTGCTCCCTCGTACTATCGTATAATAATATAAACAAGTTTTGTGCTATGGCTGGACCAAACACAAACGAAACTGCATAACTTTGGATTCTATGAGATTTCTTCTCAATAATTTTGTTTTGGAATAGTTCGGAAGTTGAAAACTTTCAAAAATATCCTAGGAATTTTGAAATATTTCTCAATGCGGATCTTATAGAAGGAACTTTCGAGATGCGTTTTGAAATGCGAGCATTGGATTTTAAAACGATTCGTATTCCGATGTTGGTATTTACACTTACTTCTGAAATGCCCTCAAAGCACTTTGCAAAAGTATCTACAACTCGGTTAACAACTTAGTACAGATTCAATTCAGGAATTTTACATATATTTATATCGGAAGCATTGTGTATAGGTATGTACTTATGTATAAGTTGTGTATCGTTGGAAACATTGTGTTTAGTAATTAGTACAAAAAAGTTTATTCATTCTGTTCTATCCATTTATATTTAATACTCGATTTTATTTTTAAATTTATTTAATCAATTACTGTGCTAACTATAACTTTTATAGGCGGAGAGCTACTGAACCTTTTGAATGACGGTGTACCAAAATCATCTCCTTGCAATTTTTTTCTGCACATTATCATTTAGCAATGCAAACAATGTCAAAATAATCCAAAAATTACTTGTTCCTATTTATTAAGAAGTGCAAAAATCAAACTGCTAGGCGATTTCAACCTGCACAAGTACTTGTCAGGCGAGCTAAAGGGTTCACTTTTATGAGCAGATGTATGCATTAAAATAAACTTTGTTCTATAAGGTTAAGAATTATATATATATATATATATATATATATATGTGTGTGTGTGTGTGTGTGTGTGTTTGTCTAAGCAATTTTAAAACAGTATGTACAATGCCAAGGCGATTCTGTCCAACCTGAGCCCTTACCAGGCGTAGGAAAAGGAAAAGGCGTAACGCGAAAACTGATACCATACGTGTAAATTATATTATGTGAAAATTAAAAAATAAGTTTATGGCCGAAATTGATTTAATTATTTACAATAAATATACATTTTACTTTTCAAATTAAAATTCATCATCAGATATACCGATATACGGTTTATTAAACCATATTATTTTTATAGTTAAAATAACAAATTCTATTTATTTATTGATATCTGAAAGAGTTATTGGTCCCTATGGTATAAGTTTGTTTTATTATACGTATTGCTCTAAATTTTCCACATAAATCAAAATCCATTTGGTCGTTCAACTCGTTGTAATATTCCATTTTGTCGTTTATCTTAGAGACGTTTGTGTTTTGACATATCTTGGCAATAGTTGCGATCGTGTTATGTACGAAGCGGGCGTTAAACGCACTAAAATGTAATCTTCTGTGAATTCCCAAAGCGGAATAAAAATAAAATGACAATAGCCAATCTTGGTCCGCGACCGAAGTTTTAGAGCTTTTCCTCTTTTGAACTTTCGACCATAGAGAATATGCGCATTCTCGCTTGATTGAATCCGCATTACCGATGCTGCTGTTTTGTGTCCATGGCACTTTTATGCAAAATCGAACTTGGAACGGAATCTTGTTGGCTTAGGACAGAATAAGAATGACGATTTTTCGCAGCGGACTTTCGTGCTATTTTATATTAGTAACTTTTATTGGAAACAATAACTTTACAGTCAGCAAAAGCACTCTATTTAACTTTTCGATAGGAAAAGATATTATGTTTTTTTATTGCAGTTATGCAATATATATATATATATATATATATATATATATATATGTATATATATTTGGCCTTGCTTACTCTGAGCATTTAGCCACCTACAACACTTTTATTTATTTACATTCTAATTTTTATATCATTTTCAATCTAAATATGTATTATGTTCTATATTCTCTTTCTTCTTCTTAATTTCTTAAATTTTTGCTCTTTTTTAAATTTCTAATTCTATTTTAACTTCTAGCTTCATTTCATTTTTTTCTACATTCTTCTTTTAATTTCAGCTCAGTTCCAATAATTCTCTTCTTACTCTTAATACAATTCGGCTATTCGAACTCTGTTATTCCTATTTTTCTTAAATTTTATTCGAATTCTACTCAACAACACAATTTTTATTTGATTTCAAATTAACTATACATAGTTTTTTCTTATATTCTAAGTTAATGACAGAAGATCCCTGTCGTGTAAATGGAAACACTTTTATGACCACCAGTGAGCTATGCTTGCCACACACACACACACACACATATATATATATATATATATATATATAATTTAAATTTCTAGTACAATTGTATCTTGTTCACTCCGGATAATTAAGTTGAATTTTGCCAATATCAAGAAGTATAAATACGTGCTAGTTTTTTTAAAAAAAATACAAGGGTAAATTATGTTCTGATAAAAAACAATATTGTTTTCCAAAATTGTTTATTTATTTTCCAATAGAATTCTAGCGTCCTCCATAAAATTATATTAAAAAGAATAAACAATGAACCGAAACAAACCGGCTTGCTTTTTCTAACCGTGAACCGGAGTCCGGAACAAACATGAGAACCGGTTCTTTAATTTTAGTGTTCCGGTAAAAAAAAATAGCACAACACCGCTGATTGACAATCATAAATCACAAATATCAAGTTATTGTGATAATTTTAATCGCAATTTTTGGTATTAACTTACAAATTAATTATGTATTAATTAATCAATCACTCGTATGTATCTGATTTTTACATTTATTAGAACAATGAATTAATTAGAACAATGTATTTTTTGTATATATAGAAAAAATATTGTCAAATTTAATTTTAAATTTATCTATTGTAAATTTCGTACATTTGTGTTTCAACATACAATTTTGTTACCATCTGCGAAATCCAAGTAATAAAATTATAGCATTACCATTTTTTATCTTTTCTGAAAAGAAATTTATTACGGCGTCGACACATTTTGCAAGAAAAGCACAGATGTTCATAAATAAATTATGCACAATAATATATATTGTCGCAGAAAACCGACACAAATATTCTCATACATTTTTCATAAATTTGTGTTGGGCGTTATGTATCACAAGATGTCGTACCTACCTATATCTCCGAACGGAATAAATAAGAAAAACGAACACAAAACGGTTTTTATCAGGATAAACGGTGTCACAGGAATACAAATCGAAAACATTCGAAAATCTATCATTTATATTTAGAAACAGAACGCCCTCTCAAATACATAAGATTTATAGCCGATAGCTAAAATGCCTTCGCGTTACATCATTCTATTGAATCTGTGGACCGCCACACTAAACACTTTTATATTTTATTTAAATAGCAAATTCAATTATTTTGTTACATATCGTATATTTATATCCAGTTAAATGCAAATATGGAATGTTCTTTCCGATGACAGGTTATGAGAATCTTCACCACAAAGTAAGAGTTTTGATATAAAAAAATGCTATTTGCCTTGGGAATGTGATATATTAAGTTCAAATATTCCAGCTTCAAATTTTAATTAAATAATAAATGCTAATCAAATTGGACATCAATTTCGATCAGACTTCTGAACTTTGCCCAGATGAACAGAATTTTTGTTAGTTACACAGCAATATGCCACAAATAATATGTGATTCAAATACATTCTGTAAATGATGTGTTTACATAATTCAACTTTTGAAGTATAAAGTAGGTCTTTATTAATATATATTGCATGAGAGCAAATATCAAATGATTCAATTACATAATTACATTATTTGATTAACTGCAAATAATTCCTTTAATTAGCATAACAACTAAAAATCAGCAAATTATTTCTATCATGTGATCAATTCTGTGCATTGTTAAACAAATATCAAACATATTGAGGTCAATATAATTTACATGCGTTTATATATCACATGCAATTTGCTTGTATAAATTATGTGAAACAATTCCCATCCATCATTGAATTATCGAGAACTGTTGTTTTCGGTATATGTAATCCGCGAATATAATGCGATTGAGTAATTATAAAATACAAAATTTACAATGGCACTGTGCAGAACTCGTAAAGCATACAAAATTCTGCAAATTTGTGTATATAACTTAATTTATGTTGAGCGTTAAATATGCAAATGATTTAATCATTTGATTTAGCGCTGCCGACAAACGTGACAGGTGTGATAATTAAACTAGGCATTAATTAGAAAATTTACTATTTAAATATACTGGAATTTTAAATTAATAATAATAAAGCAAAAAACTCAAAAGGTATTACTTTAACATAATATTTAAAAGAATATGCAGCAACGTAGTGTACAGGACTAACAGTAGAGTGAATTCTGAATTCTGATAGGGAAAAGACCTCAGCCGGGACTCCTACTTTATCAGGGATCTTTCTCTGACATCTAGCGTTGAAAATAGAGGATTTAAGAAGCCAATTGAGTCGTATGATTCATCAATGTTTTGAATTTCTTTCCGAGTTTGCAATAATTTATAGATATAATCCGACTTAAAGTCAATTTCTGAACAGTTCGTGTTATGATTTCAACGGGAAATCAATAAAGTTATAATAAGTGAGTCAGTAATGTCACTGTCAAATTACTGGCAGCGTGCAGTGATGAAATAATAGTCCTCAGAATGCGACGAAAATGTTATAAAGTGTATAAATAATAAATGTGTGAGTAGTCAAACAATTTTTGTAATGTTTTTGTCTGAGTATTTTTTTAATAATTAATATAAAATGTGCTTTTAAGATTTTGTTTGTAGTTTATTCGGTACCGAAGAGTTTTTTTTTAATTATCCTAATGATTTAATAAATTACGTTAAATCAACAAAAATTACCACAATGAATTAGTTTTGAAAAAAAAAATTTTTTTTTCGTTTTTTATTTTATATATTTATGCGGATTAAAAACGTTCACGACTACGACCCACTTCACAAAACTTATGAAAAATATTAATTGATCGATTGAAATATTTAAATAGTTGACAAATTTTTATTAATTTTTTGTGACATTATTATTAACTTCCCGTAGGGTAAGTTATTGTAATGGGCCGAAAATCGGAATTGAAAATTTTTACATTTCTCGACGTTTGAAGGTTTCTGAACGTTTTGGCATACCTCAGAAAAAATGGATGTGTGTGTGTGTGTGTATGTATGTATGGATACATGTAGCGGGTTGCCAACACGCATCGCGGCTTGTCAACACGCATCACATGTTACTGGACAGATTGGCCCATATAGTGACAGCACTGAGAAAAACAAAAGGAAATTCAAGTGTCAGATCGTATTTGGTTTTTGTTTCTCCCTAGTCGAATTTGCCTAAAATGTATAATTCTTGAAACCTTTCTTTTCCATTATAAATAAGAAAATACCAATAACGTGTTATTAATGATCAGTATGACAACACATAGTGTCGTGGATATTAATCATATATAAAATAAACGAAATATAAATAATATTTTATGAAATTTATTATTACTGCATTTTGGTATTAATTACGGAGCACCACTACGTCCATATTTTGGTGACCCCGAGAGTGAACAAGTAACACACATTTCGCAAGAAGGTAAGAAGATCAAGTCATTTTTAGAAGTAACAAAATAAATTGAAGTCTCAAGAATAATCAAGAAAAGAATTTTTAAAAATATAAATAATTATTATAAATGGCTCACAACTGCCATAACTCGCATTCTAAGCATACAATTGAGACTCCGACCACGAGAGAGCACTTCAAGATAAACAACAACACGTGCTCAATAAATCACTTATTATCCTGGTAAATAAGTCGATTATAAGCACCATGGCAACAGACAGGGAACATCAAACCAATTTGGCAACCGCCATATATAATCAACCGCTAACTCACCAGCGAAGGGCCACATACACTCAACCGCTAACTCACCAGCGAAGGGCCACATACAATCAACCGCTAACTCACCAGCGAAGGGCCACATACAATCAACCGCTAACTCACCAGCGAAGGGCCACATACAATCAACGGCTAACTCACCAGCGAAGGGCCACATACACTCAACCGCTAACTCACCAGCGAAGTGTCAAATATACTCAGCCGCTAACTCACCAGCGAAGGGCCACATCTACTCAACCGCTAACTCACCAGCGAAGGGCCACGTAAGCAATCAACAAACTCAACAAGCCAACACGGCATTCAAAACGGCCACGGCCACAAACAAATAAAATTTATCACACAATCTCAACCAAAAGAAATTTACAAGGAAGTTCAAGAATGGCAGTCAGAGATGCGAAACAATCTTTTTCATTAGGGCGGAGTGATGTAGCGGGTTGCCAACACGCATCGCGGCTTGTCAACACGCATCACATGTTACTGGACAGATTGGCCCATATAGTGACAGCACTGAGAAAAACAAAAGGAAATTCAAGTGTCAGATCGTATTTGGTTTTTGTTTCTCCCTAGTCGAACTTGCCAAAATGTATAATTTTCAAAACCTTTCTTTTCTATTATAAATAAGAAAATACCAATAACGTTTTATTAATGATCAGTATGGCAACACATAGTGTCGTGGATATTAATCATATATAAAATAAACGAAATATAAATAATATTTTATGAAATTTATCATTGTCTATCATTTTGGTATTTAATATGGACCACACCTCCATATACAAATTTCCAGTCACGTTTTCGGGCGGACGGATCAACCGATTTGAATGGTTCAAAAAGCATTCGATTCCTATTCATAGGGAAAAGAGCTGATTAGTTTTTGGCAAAGGCAGGTCCAGCCGTTTCGGAGATACGGAGCAAAGAGTGCAGAAAATAGAAATCGAATTTTTGAGAGAACGGAGTACCCGATTTGAATGATCTAAAAAACATTAGATCATTCAAAACAGGGAGAAGTGTTTATTAGTTTTTGGCAAAGGCAGGCCCAGCCATTTTGAAGATACGGAGCTAAATATGTAAAAAATGGCAGTTTTTGAGAGAACTAAGCGTCCGATTTAAATGATTCAAAGAACTTTCTGCTCGTCTTAACAAAATAATTGATTTTGGAAAAAAAAATTTTGATCCATTTTTTTTTTTTTTATTTTTTTGTATATCGAAAATATTTCAGATTTTATTTTTAATTCTGACTATAGGTCTAATATACTTTACAAATAATTTCAACTCTGCAATTCAGTTTATATAATTCTTATAAATATTAGACAATGTTACAATATTTATAATAATCTATTTGAAAACATTCAGTATTCCTCGAACATTTCGTTACGGTACGGGAAGTTCCAGCAATTTGCCTTAAGGCACGATGTCATAATAGCCTCAAGACAGAATTCCACTTACAGCTAGTTATATTTTATTCTGAAAAACTCTAAAAAGTTATTGATACTTTTAATGTGCATTATTATTTTTATTTTGGTATGTAAAATGCAATTAATTTGTCAATTTTAATTTTTCTATCGAATTAATTACAATATATTTACTAATACTAAATTTAAAAATAATATCTTCAGTTTTATAAGTACAGGCCCCATAGAATTTTCTGTATGACTAGCAGAGTAATAGTCGTCGCGCCCGCATATGTGCGGTCCTAAATTGGACAATTAAGCTTAAGTCAATTATCTACAACGCACTTCGTAACGATTCTCTATAGAACAAAGCACGTCAAATGCGAGTTTTCGGATTCTCCGACTCTGTATAAAAAATTCGAACGGATTCAATATATTCCCTGGCTGCCAGCCGCTTGGAAAAATATTGCGGCAATTATCCTTAATTAAGCCGAGTGAAATTTTACAACGTTTAGTCTTTGTGTTCGCATTATTCGTTGAGCTCAATTGTAATCATTATGTTTAATTATGATAAAAAGTTTGTTTACATACCTCGTTATTTAATTATAAATGAAAATGAAATGATATTCTGAATTATAAAATCTGTTAATATAATTGCGTGAAAAAATCAAAGCGTTTTTCAGCTTTTTACGTTTAATGAACACGACAAAATACTATTGTCGTATTTTATTTTATATTATTTAACCGCTCGCAATTAATGTATCACGCTTCCCCAAACCCAAAATTTTACATACATGTTTATAATCATACTTGTTTATCTATGCATATTAAAATATTTTTGTTTAATTGTAGAATCCAGTTGTTGAGTCACTGGTTCATAAAATTTATTTTTATTATTTATCACGTACAAAAAATAAAAAAAATTTCAACTTATTGTATTATATTATATACTAACATATTTTATTTAATTTTTGAGGATTAAGAAATTAAACGGATTTTTTCATTAAATAAAAAGCACTTTAATTGAAAAAGATAATTTTAATAAACATCATTGAATTTTGACTTGATACAACGTATTTCTAATAATTATAATTTAATACCAAAATTGTACAAAAGTAATTAAATTTACAAAGTATAGTTATATCAATGTTTTCTGGTAGCTGATGCTCAAATATGTGAATTCACATAAATTTACAATATTTTGATATCGAGATCCATCTTTGATACTCATTATATGAATATGATAATAAAGCACTCCATTGTCGGTCAATTTTAAAAATAATTTTAATTTTTTGTATTAATTGAAACAGTTTACATTGTGGAAATATAAGTGATAAGAAGAAAACTTAACAAATATTAAATACAACTGGGAAAAATGTTATCACTTGTATACCTGGTAATGCCTTATAAACATATGACTTCTTTTGCCTTGGTATAATTCGACTTGAAGAAAAAAAAACTATGTTAATGATAATTTGAAGTGGTATAGGTATATATATATATATATATATATATATATATATATATATATATATATATAGTTACGATCTCAAACTCAATAGACTTGTATTTTTAAATAAAATAAACAAAAACAGCATTGTGTAATCGTATCGCAAATCCTCAAATATCTCGATTATGAAGAAATGTAGGCTCGTGGGCAAGTGAGTAGAACGACTGGAGAACATCAAGCTGATATCAAGCAGTAGTGACAACGGTTTTCACAATGAAATATAGATAGCAATATATATTTATTGGAAGTGACAGTAGCTTCAATCTGGCATTGCTGCATCAATAACTATTCGTTATATTACAGAAGTTGTAATAATGATTCATCACAAAGAGATGGGACAACCAATTGAGTTGTCATCTGTAGAACCGACTAGTGTTAAGTCAAATCAACACAACAGCTTATAGAACTCTTAAGTTCTGATTGCTGTTCAGAAATAATTAAAAAATGAAAAAATGGACTTCGGTTAATTAAAAAAAAAGATGAATTACTTTATTTATTAATAACAGATGATGAATTTTGTTATACATAAAAAAATTACAGTATAATCTCACTTAATTTCAATTCGATTGTATTTTTTTACTACTTCACTAAATTAAGTCCTAATTAAATGTATTGTCGAAGCGTCACACGAGGCATCACTAGTTTTTTCGGTTGTCGGTTGTAGCTCAGATCATTAGCCCGAGTTAGTGTTTTTGACCTGGTTTTTAGTTTAGTTTCTTCCTGAAATGTTGGGTTTTACGCCTTGGAGCATCCGCGTAGCCTTGTAACAGGGCGTTCCGGACGTTTTGCTTTTGCTTTCTCTCTTCGGGAGAGTTTTACGATATGAAAAGGGCGTCACCTGAGCCCGTTAGCGTCTCGCATCATTGACACACAACTCTTTATATCAAGGGGCGTGTTTGAGTTCGAGTACTTTGCAATGCACTCAACGCAGCTATTCCAACCATGCTGCTACAAAATTATTACATGTTGTTCTCGTACTGCACTTCGAAAGCTGGGTCATACTATAAAAAGTTTTTGTAGTGTAAGATAAGATAGGTAAATTAAGCCAATATTCTGATTCTAAAGTTGATATTCGTACTTACATATTTATGTTTGTAATATAAGTTTTATTTCTAGGTGGAAAATAATAAAATGTAGTTTTCTCTGTAAAACAAATGTTACAGCACAAAATCCTCTGGGTTTATGACATATCTTGTTTGATGCTTCGTCAGTTGATGTCGATGCATGTCGTACAAGTATAGTAATAGTAAGATAAGTAAAAATGCAAGTTTCTTTTCAATATTTACCTATATTTAACTAAAATTTTATAATTTAATATTAGTATTGGTTATTACAGATAAAATATCGAATGCGTAAAGCTTATTGAAAATGTTATTTAGCATTTAAAATTTTACTTTGTACGCATTATCTAAATAGTGTGCAATTTCAATGAATATTTCGATAGACGTTTAATAAACACTTTGGCATTGAATTATAAAATTTTGTACATAGTTGTAATTTTACATTCAAAAATTTATTAATCATTATCAAAAATAGTACCCAATTTCTAATGAATTATTTGTATGATTTTTTATTAACTTCCCGTAGGGTAAGTTATTGTAATGGGCCGAAAATCGAAATTGAAAATTTTTACATTTCGTTTTGAAGGTTTCTGAACATTTTGGCATACCTCAGAAAAAATGGATGTGTGTGTGTGTGTATGGATACAAATTTCCAATCACGTTTTCGGGCGCACGGATCAACCGATTTGAATGGTTCAAAAAACATTCGATTCCTATTGATAGGGAAAAGAGCTGATTAGTTTGTGGCAAAGGCAGGTCCAGCCGTTTCAGAGATACGGAGCAAAGAGTGCAGGAAATAGAAATCGAGTTTTTGAGAGAACGGTGTATCTGATTTGGATGATCTAAAAAAACATTTAATTAGTAATGATTGGGAGAAGTGCTTATTAGGTTTTGGCAAAGGCAGGCCCAGCCATTTCGAAGATACGGAGCTAAGAATGTAAAAAGTGGCAGTTTTTGAGAGAACTAAGCGTCCGATTTGAATGATTCAAAGAACTTTCTGCTTGTCTTAACATAATAATTGATTTTGGAAAAAAAAATGTTTCAATTTTTTTTTTCAAAAAAAAATTTTTTTGTATATCGAAAATAATTCAGATTTTATTTTTAATTCTGACTATATTTCTAATATACTTAAGCAATATACTTAAATAATTTCAATTTCAATTTCAGTTCCAGCAATTTGCCTTAAGGCACGATGCCATACACCATACAATACTAGAAAAGCGTAAAAAATTATATTCTAAGACTGGTCTAACTTAAACATTTGCATATATAGATTAATTCTTCAATTTGAGCTATTTATTATATTTGCTAATCACTTTGTTATTCTGGCAATTAGAACTTTATGCCATAAAATTTGTATTAGCCTAATTTTGAATATTTGGGATAGTCAACTTTATTAAATATTAAAATCAGCTTTGACAATAGATAATTATCAATATAAATTAATGACATACATTTAAACTGTCCATACAAGTTTTTCTTATTATGAATATGGATGAAACATGATTTATCGAACTTGAAATTTATTTTAGATTTATTTTACATTAATTTTTGAACAAATTTAATATATGACCAATGTGCTGTGCTATAAAACAGGACGCTGTCATATAAAAATTAAAATACTAAATTATATATTAAAAAACAAAAATACACATTAGCATATTTTTGTTGGTTTCAACATTACCTATTTTAGTGATTTTTTACTTACTTACATTTCATTAGCAATCATTAATTTCATTAAAAAAAATAAGCATTAATGCCTAATGAAGTCTTACTTATCTTACAGTGTTCTTATATAACGAAT
This sequence comes from Ctenocephalides felis, assembly GCF_003426905.1. NCBI lineage: Eukaryota > Metazoa > Arthropoda > Insecta > Siphonaptera > Pulicidae > Ctenocephalides > Ctenocephalides felis. Next base: position 33,651,821 of record NW_020539725.1, on the reverse strand, counting down.
TTGCTTTTTATTCTATTCAATTTCTATTCTATTAAAATGTTTGTGAATTTACACTAATTTCATCAAACTCAAAGTATGAGATAATGTTTCATTTGATTATTTTAAAAAATGTGAATTTTGTAAAATGAGTTCTAGTTTTGTAATTTTAGTCAACTAAGCTGTTGCTTATTAAACTTAATATTATTGAATGAATATTTGGTGGTAAAATTTTAATGTACATGACTAAAATCGATTTTTACAAAATTCTATGGATTGCATTATAACGAACATTTTCCCTCATGCTCTGTATGGTAATGGTGGCTTCTTCTGTTGTTTATTTAAAGTCCTCAACTTGACATCAATAGTGAGCAGGTCGCTCTCGCACGAACGGGCATTCCCTAAATGACACCTCGGCAATGTAATAGTTCGCTCTTGTTTTTGCGTTATGTCGGAAAACTGGCGTAGATACAAAAACTATAAGCGGAGACTTTTTATGTCACTTTTTGTTAAAGAAAAAACTTCACATTAAGAGCAAAGTTATAAAGTTACTTTTTTGCCATCGTAGATTCTGACGTACCTTCATAAATTTATTATTTCGTGGTTACCGTAAGCACGGTATTTGTGACAGCAAATTTTTCTTTTTCTTAAAGTTTTTGGACAGATTTGTTATCATTTATAAGTTGAAGTTTCATAATTGACGTTGATACGTATTATTGATAAACAGGCCAATGATGAAATTTTGTCATATTTATGTTATATATGTTTCTTAAACCAACTCTATTACAACAATGAAAAGTAAACAACTTTAATCAATTTCTATATACCTACTAAAAAGGTAATATAAAATTGAATTATCTTGACGCAAACTCAATATTAAAGTATAAAATAAAATAAGCAAATGTGTCTTAGACTGTTCGGACTTCTTTTTGTTTTATTATATTGGCCATGAAGGTGACAACCTTCAGGGCATTAAGCTTTACACGGAATGGTTGCTACCCCTGGTAGAGGGGGTAGCGGAGTGTTTTAATTGAACTAGTTGTTCACTTCTGAAAGTAAAGTCCGCGAAACAACACGTATAATAAATAACCAATAAATAAATCTTCTTCAATTATAACTGCAACAAATACATAATATACAAACAAATCAGTGTTTAATACAGTCCACAGCTACAAGGGTTAAATTATAACCCAACAACCTGAGTATCGAAGGAGAGTTTTAATACATTTTATAACTACGTAACTTAAATACATAGACAATAACGGACAAATTCAGATTTGCTGATGCTAACTATAAAATTAAGCTAGTGATGCAAACTGACTTCATTTCACACAATATTCACTGTCAATATAATAACTAATATTACAGAAAAAGTTTTTATTGCATAGTGTATTACTTTAATTATACATCAAATTCTTATTCAAAAATTTTGAAATATAAATCTTTTTCAAAAAAAAAATAGTCGTGTTTGTATAGTGACACAGAAAGATATTATCACAATTCAGATAATTATAAACGGGACTTCTACTATTGTAGTATTTTTAATTAGATTTTTTTAAAAACAAAATAACATTTAGAAAGAAATTATAATGTTATATAATTACTCTTTCACTTTGTATTTGAAACGCGGAGTTTGATAAAGAAATGAACTTATATGAATATGTAGCAAAAGGAGTTGGTTTTGGAGACATGTACAATAAAAGTCAATACAATGACATGATATCTAATTTTGTAAATGTTCATTTTTAAACGCAGTTATGTACATTTATATTTAATAAATAAACTCGAACAAATATGTAAACGCCATGTTGTATAAATTCATTATGTGAGTCTATCCGTATTTCCGCGAAAACGGTCTGTTCAAATCTGTGTTTTTCTAGTTGAATATTACCTTCAAATATTAAAATTAATTTAGCCTAAAATTTAAGTCCAGTATTGCAACATTTAAATGGGGACAGAAAATAAAATCTGTCCTCAAGCAATTATGTCCTGAAATTAAATCGAGCTCTTTAAAGCACTTTCTTCAAGACAATTACAAAACACTCATTCTGCATCTTGCAAAACCTTAAACTTAACAAGCAAACAACTCGCTGACATGTAACAACAAGAGGGAGGGCGCAAAAGAAGTTCGACGCACGCCGAAAATTTTATCTACTCAAGGGGAATAAAATTAACGCCGGCCAAAACTTCCATACCGCACCCGAAAAACTTTTTCTCTCGTGCCCACATAACGCCTATGTCCGCCCCTACATTTCGATTCTCAAACGGAAAATATTCTATAGAAAGGTAAAGTTATTCATAAATTTATTAATGTCGCTATTTTTGAAGAAAATATATGTTTGATAAAAAAACATTATTATTACACTGTTAAGTGGTGAAGTGGTGACTTATAACAAAATATTTTTTTTAACCCTCTGTCGGTCGGAATGGTCTGGCTAGACTTTTTCCATTTCAATTAAAAAAAAAACTTTTAGTAATCCTATCGATTTAAAATTTCTGGACTTTTCCTAAAATTTCTTTAGCTGTCGATCAATGAAAAAATCAGGACGAAAAAATGTTTGGTCCAGCCAGACCACTCCGACCGTTCGAAGGTAAATAAATATCCGACGACGGAGGGTTAAACATGAACATGAGCATATTCCAATATTTGAAATATATAGAAAATAGGCTTAATATGTTTAATTTTTAGAGATTGAATATAGTTATTTTTTGAGTGCAATTCAAGTTTCTCGAAGAATAATTCTTACATTGCTAAGGGGTGATGCGGAATTCTTTTTGGTAACCCCAGAACGAATAAAAATTTTAGAAATAAAATAATAAAAACAATATTATAGGAGACTATGACACCAATCAGTATAATCGTAACGATTTTATTATAAATCTAGGACTTTCGAGAAAGTTCTAAACACAAAGTAGAGGTCAACTGTACACTATTATCTAGATATGATATATATATTCAATTAGAAAAATATTTTTTATATTTTCATAATAGAAAATATTTTAATAATATGCTTAAAATGAAAATATATTTTGCTGATTCATCATTTCATCCTTATCATTATAAATAATAGTAAACAAAGATTAATTTTTTTAATACAATATATAATCGTATCACACAAACATCTATAGATCTAATTTATTCCAAGAAATACTTTTCAATTTGATTTTTTTTCTACTCTATATGCAGGATTAAAACGGACAGCTAGGGAGCAAACTGATCCAGTGTTTTAATTTCAATTTTAAAAGAATTTCAATTACATCAAAATGCAAATTTCCTATTTTATTCACTATTTTTTATTGTTTACACTTTTGCTAGTGTAAAGGTTTAGTTGGTTCTTATTACCCCACCCAAAACTGTATATTTCAAATATTCCAAAAACTGTTAAATCTAACTAAGAAATAATAATTTATCTTATATAACAATTAAACAACGTATACTTGAAATCATAATCAGGTATGAAACACTAGTTAAAAGAGCTCAAATGCAATGAAACTACCAACGAAAGCATGCTTTTATGGTTATGAATAAGGATATATAGTCGTAAGAATTAAGATGGTGGTTGGTTAGTAACCATCGAAAAAATTCTATTCTTCACTTGTTTTTGAGATAATGGAGGTGGATATATCTATATTAGGGTGGTCTCCAAATTGATAAAAAAAATCCTTTATAAGTTTTAGCTCTTAGTATCTTATTGTCTTTTAGATAGTGCGCAATTCAATCAAAGTTTTGTATGGAAATAGCATGAAAAAAATTTCAAAAATTTTAAAAATGTTTTTTAGATATAAAGCAGCAAACAAATGAATGAGTTTTATTCAAAATTCGACGTTCTACAAAACAAATTATGGAAATCCTGTTTTGCGGAGCGTCGAATTTTCAATAAAAGATGACATGAACTGTCACTTTCAATTCATTTGTCGCTAAGTTATACCTAAAAAACATTTTTAAAATTTTCAAAATTGTTTCTAGGCTATTTCCTCACAAAGCTATTTCTTTTGATTGAATTGCACACTATCTAAATGTTAATATTAAGAGCAAAAATTTTAGAGAATTTTTTTTATCAATTTAGAAGCATATAAGCCTCTGGGAGCAATAAAATTCGAAAATGTCCATATTAAGGATCACCATAATATATATGTAATATACTATATACATGTATTTTAGCACAATATGGTAAATATACATATGTTACTAATTTAATCAATTGGTTAATCAGGTGGTGGTTCATTATATACATATATTTGTATAACTTTTATGTTATATTATAGCACATAGTATTTTGAGTTTTGATGCTCTAATTTATGAGTAGCAATTTAAAAATGATCATGGAGAGTAGTGTGGGAACATTATCTATCCGTCAGTATGGGAACCACTGTATTATCCCTGTGATGGCTACGCTGGTAGCGTCTTCTTGTCTGCGGTTCGATACAGGCTTTTAATTAATGATACACGTAGCATTGTATCTGAGAGGGGAATGCCGGCCAACCCGAATAATTTACTGCGAATTTATTCATTCATTAAACGATTGATTTGTTCCAAACCACATCCTAGTGGCAAATGTATATCAGACCATTCGTTCATTGGAGAAAAACACGCAAATGTAGATTTTGTATATGAGAGAAGATAATTACAAAATCGCTGTTTCGTGCTGGTCTAATTATGCGCCTTATGATTTTCTGCGGAAATTAATGCAGTTATGAAAATGATATTTTGAATTAAATTAATATGAAAAAAGCGTGTCGAGATATTTTTGGTTGTTATAAAGGTAATTTGCAATTTCATAATTAACTTTTAAATATATATATATATATATATATATATATATATATAATTAAATGAAGGAAATGCTATATTATTTTGAGATAACTTTAATTAATTCTGAAAACTTGGTCGTCAGCAAATGGTCGTGATATTAAAAAAATCTACTAACTAATCTACTAAAAGTTACAAATTAAAATCAATCCACAAGCATTAATATTGCTAAACGGTTATTTAAATTACAAAACCATAAATGATATTGTAATTATGTTACGAGTCATGTAATTTTTTAAAACTCTCCTTCGATAATTCAGGTTGTTGGGTTATAATTTAACCCTTGTAGCTGTGGACTGTATTAAACACTGATCTGTTTGTATATTATGTATTTGTTGCAGTTCTTATTAGAATGACTGATTTGTCACTAAGTTATAATGAAATAAAATATATTTATATATTTATAATACATGTTGTTAAGCGGACTTTACTTTTTGAAGTAAACAATTAGTACTATCAAAACACTCCGCTACCCCTTCTACCAGGGGTATGAACCATTCCGTGTAAAGCTCAATGCCATGAAGGTGACAACCAATATTATAAAACGAAAACACGTCCGAACAAATATTGAGACAGAAACTAAACAAACATAAAACAATATCACATTGTGAACAGGACATAAATCCAACAAATCGTAAAACTAATACATTAACATTGATCTTGCTTTAATATGTTATGAACAATATTTTGAGTGTTTTATTTAATGTTTTTGGCTCGTTAATAGATTAGATTAAATGATTACTGTATCTACTCCTAACTCTATTCCTTTATTTCGCATTTTTTCAATCGATTCTATAATTTGAACAATAATCTATTATATAAAAATAAGTCGGGTTTTCCTTCCTGAAGTTATAACTCCAGAACGCAGGAACCGATTTCGATGATTTTGCATTCGTTGGAATGGTCTCGGGCTTCCGTGAGGTTTATAGCAAAGAAAATTGAAGAAAAATTTCAACAGAAAAGCGGAAAAATCTTTTTCACATACAGCGTCATCTCTGATACTTAGCATGTACTACAAACCAATATTTTGAGTAAATGGTGCCGGTAGATACATTGTTTGACAGCTACTCATTTTCATTTCAAATATAAACAAAAAAAAAATTCATCATCTTTCTCACGAACCATCTGGTGGCGAAACGGAGTTCGCCGGTTTGCTAGTTTTTAAATAAAATTTTAGTTTCTTGCAAAAATGTAAATATAAATTAAGAAATACTTAGTATATATTATTATACTGCAAAGTATCCATCACGATTTAATTTTATATTATTATCTGCTCAAATAAAATGTCTTTCATTAAATCATACTAGTTCCAATCCTATACATGGTTCACGTCCATAGAAACGTCGGAATGCTCGGCTTAGACGATCAGAATATTATTAATATCTGTAAGTCCATTTGTAAATGAGATCTTGACATTCCGGCTGCGTTAGCTGGATTTCCGCAGAGATTGCTAATCGGATCCAGCGGCGGATGCTTCGTCTTGCATGACTTGAGACTGACTCGGATATTCGATCTAAGCTTTGTTACGCAACTGTCTTATAAGGCGACGGTTCAGTGATATAAGCCTAATAATATTAACTTGCAATAAAAATATTCATTACACTGCATTAAAAGATGTAATCTTTTAAGGCTTTATATTGTGTGTAGATTTATTTTATTGTTATATTAAACTAGTGGTGCATGGCATCGTGTCTTAAGGCAAATTGCTGACACTGTCCGTACCAAAGTTTAATTTTTTTCCAAGATTTTGATTTTTTTTTCAAAGCAATTTTGCGAAGCTGTTTTACAGGCGAAATATGGAAGATAATAATAGACGAAGCACATAAGTGCCAAGTCGCTGTTGAAAATTATAAATCTTGGTACTGCACTCATAGAAATGTGAACAAAATTTGTACTTATTATTAAAATCACCATGAAATATCTGACAATTTCATGTGCATATATCAAATGATAATTTTTAACGGCCAAATGGCAATTTTTTTTAAAGTTTTTTCATAGGATCTGCAATACTACTAAATCTGTCTTTCTAAAC
>NW_020539725.1:33593518-33644003 GCF_003426905.1 Ctenocephalides felis | reverse complement strand
GTTATTCAAAATTTCAGAGACTGAAAAATACAGCAATTTTAAAATAATTTGCGGTGGTTGTGGAATTATATTATTATAAAATTATATTTTTCTAAACAAAGTCCATTTAGAACAATTTGACTAAACTATTGGACCACAAATAAAGTATGTTTCAAATATCAAATTATTCGTACAAATCGAGTGACTTCTGTATTAATTAGCCGGTTTGTAACCTGGTCAAAATTTAGTACTTGACTACTCGAATTTATTACCTATATCCAAAACTCGTAGAATAATTTCGCCATTATCAATCACGATTCGATTGCCAGGTTTAACTGTTTCTCGCAAATGTTCACAACTTAAATAAATCAAGTCACTGCCGCAACTGGCATAAAATGCAGGGTCGCAGGTAATGCGCACCGAGCTACCCTCCTCAATTGGAACTGCGTTCATGTGCTAAAAACAAAAAAAATCAGGACTGTATATTATTTAATAACAAATCTAAAAAGAATTGCTATCCTAGAAGGAGTTACAGTATATACATATATATGAACAAATTTTAATTATAAGAATGAAACTTTTCGGTTAGTTATGAATGGAGGCTAGAACTTCTGTCAAAACGTATGGATTTATAAACTTATACATACTAGTTGATGAGTTACTAATATGTATAAGAATGACACATAATTCAGCTTAAATCTAGTTAAGTTTATATATAAATATAATTGTGCTCAGACCAAAAAGTATAATCGATGGGCATGGAGAAGAAATGATAACCAAAAACCAGATTTAAAACTATTAACAATATTTCAGTTTAGTAGTTTCGATGCCAAAGTTACAAAACGAGGCAACAACTAATAAAGAATTTCAGTCGTTAATAAGTTTAAGCAAATCAATGAATACCTAAGATCTGCGCGAGGTTAGATTATCAATAGATTTATAGTATTATAAATGAATTAAATATCTAATTCTTATTTTTAATAAGACGTTTACATTTGCAAGTTGACCGTTCTGACTTCCGAGCCACGTGGTTCTATTGCGATTCCCAGAGTCATGAGCATCCCTTGCCGCGTACTGTAATTGTTGTTAGACATCCTTAGTGAATTTAATTCCTAAAAAATATAGGAAGAATATAAGTTACAATATGATTCTATCAGGAAGTTATAATATTAACATGCTGATGTATTGGCTTAGATAGATTCGCATTGAAAGAGTTCATTATTGATATAACACAATATTTTTTCTCCAATTGTCTGCGTCTATTCTTATTCTTATTTGAATTATTCTTAATTAAGAGAATTTGATTATTCTCTTTTGAAAGCAAGCTTTTTGACTAAACGTCTGGATGTAAAATAATTATAAATAATTTTAACATGATACAGTAATTTGAACGAACAATTTCAAATCGAGAGTATGTTATATGATTTCGATAAAATTGAAGATTTAAAATTAGATCCAATCTAATAAATGAATAAATGAATATATTACACCTAAGTCTGTTTTTACACGGAGATTGGTTCCAGAAGAAGCCGTGTAAAAAAAAAACGTGTAAAAAAGACATTAATCTTATACAAAAATGGGTGATTTGTCCTAGTCTCTAACACCTATTAAAATTAGTGAAAAACAAGAATTTTCAAGAACAAGAATTCATGTTTATTTTAATAATAATTCCCCTAAATTAGTGCTATTCACATTTGCTTTGACCAGTAAAATTGTTTGTACGCACTAAAGGAGAATTTACTTAAATCTTTAAGCTAGTGTTCGCAAACTATCGATACTATCGATGGTTTCAGATTTTTTTCTTTCATAAATACTTTTTGTGATATGAACATTCTTCGCAAAAAATAAATTTGACAAAAAAATTTAAGTACATAAAATTTCAAATCGTGCTAAATGGAATAAAATCGTGTAAAAAAATTAAAAATATTCAATTTTTAAACCGTGTTATATCAAAACCGTGTACAAAAAGACCGTGTAAAAACAGACTTAGGTGTATTTTATTATTGGTGAACTAAAATTTGATTTTCGTTAATAAAATTTACAAATCTCAGTGTTAGAAAATTTTTAATATAAATTTATTTAATTTAAACCTATTTTAGATTCTTACTTGTCTGTGGTGCTCTAAATCGCCGTGCACCATATTAATCCTAGCTATTGTCATTCCAAGCTCTAACATGGTTTCAATTTGTTGCGGCATTTCAGAGTTGGGACCTTATTAGATTTATAATTAGCAATTAAAATTATCTAAAATGAAAATAAAATACATAAAAAATATCCCACGAAAATAAATTACCAATAGTGCACATGATTTGAGTAATTCTACTATTTTTAAGATCGCAGTCATATTTCATATTACTCATATGCTCAATATGAGATTGGGCATTTGTAGATTTTATTTGAGACTTTCTAATAGCATCTACTGCAACGTCCTAAAAATGTAATAAATTATTATTATTGTTACAAAATAATGAGAACTATCAGATATATAATATACTACCAGATAACTCAATATGAATGAATTATGTACATAAGGCTAATAAATTAAAATGACAAAAGTATATATTTAAAAATTATGCGTTTACTGGCTTATGCGTTTAATGACTTTTTTACTTATAATGAATCTCCACGGATATCGAATATCATTAAATTATAAATTTTTGAACAAAATTATTGTTTTAACAATGTTATAATATAAATATTATTTTTACTAAAGACAAGTAGTGAAATAAAAGCTGAGATTAAAAGTTAATGGATAAAATTGTAAGATAGAAAAAAAAATCTTATTCAGTATTTTATTTATGTCTATTTGAATGTCTTGATATGTAATATCAAAATATTTGACCAATTCACAGTACAAGTATTTACATTATTTAATGTACCCTCCCGCCGTACATGAATCAGTTTTGAAACTGTTATAATATTAAGTATATTGATTAATTGTTTTTTATAAAAGTATCAGTTTATTATATTGTGGACGAATTCTTACCCAAGGCAAAATATACTCCTGATCTGCCCATTTCTCCATTTTGAAATTTAGAAAGACTAAAAATTTATAGAAAATCACAAAAGTACAAAATTAGAATTTAAAGTATAAAAAATATAATTTACATGACGGAAAATTCAATTGTTTTCAAAAAATCTAGCTGAGTACTAGTCTATTTAACTTATTTTAATAAGAAATATTTTTTTCCAAGAAAAAGTAGAACGTGTAATTTAAAGCTGGCACATCATCATACCTCGCACAATTTTTTCATATTAACTTAAATAAGCAATCAAATGAGTCAATTATTTTTACAGATCTGGGCAACATCGGATCACAAGTTCTCACAAAATTGGAACTAATAGGCTCTTATAAGTATAATTTTTACTGAAATTTAGTCGGAACCTGTTTTGCAGTTCCTATCTCGATAACAAATTAATATCTCGATAATATATACTTATTGGTAAAAAATAATAAATATTAGTATTCACTCCGTGGGAATTAATGGCACAATAAATGTAGTTCGACGTAAATGTACGCTACTTTGCAAGACAAAATTGATCACCTAAAAGAAGAGTTAGTTCGGCAAACGACAGTAGTATTGTTTTCCTCGCGCCCGGAATTTAAAATACAAGATGAAATAGTGGCGTCGAACGTGTTTTATTAGTCATGGTAAGGGTTATATAAAATATTTAAAAATGAAACTCATACGTAGTTTATTTATAAACATAATTATATGAAGATTTAACTTTATGTTTATGCAAAATACTGACTGAATGAATAACGATTTTATTCTATTGTAGTTGTTTCTCTGAGGAATAAGATGAGAATAATGACAAAGTAGTGGTAGGTGCAAGAGCATCAAAAATGAGTAAACAAATAGAGTGAAAATGTTTTTATTAACTATGGTAGCATTATAATAATTATATTTTTTATCTACTAATTTAAAATTAAAAATTAAGATTGTGGACATATACGGGAGAAAGAAAAAAAAGTGAACTATCAACTTGGACATGTCTAAGATCAGAGCATTGATTGTCCAGTATTATGACTGCTCAACTGAGACGAAGCATGAACACTTTATGCATGTGGGCCATTCTTATGAAATGGAATGGATTTAAGATTGTTTTGGTAAACCCTTTTCTAAATTCTGTAGTTTCATGTTATACACGTAGCTTGTTGAGTCTCCTTACTTACCTCACGTAGTGAACGTTTGTCACTTTGACTTCGGTATCAATGGCAAACGATACAAAATATACGACGTACGAGGCGCGGAAAAAGCCGCGGCGACCCAAAAATACGGATTCGAAAAATTCATATACCAACAAGATCACGTAAAACCATATCCTTCAAATGTTTTGCATTTCACTATAGATTTCAAAATGGTAGTTTTTTGCCCTTCGAAGGTAAAATTAATATTTATTCGACGAAAAAATTGATTCCATCATATATAATATTATATGGTACTTTTTTAAATATTCTATTCTACAATATATTTCTGCAGTTGTTTTTCATCTAATTTTATTATTCAGGAATACTCATAGTAAAGGACAATAAAAACACTTACGTATTATATGAAAGATGACTTCGGTAGGTAGGGAAGGGTACGAGTGTACCATGGTACGAAAGTGACAATTGCCATAACAGCTATACTATACTGATTTTGACATAGGGTCTAAAGGGCGAAAGACATAATATATTTGTTCGAACATTTTCCCATTATCGCATTCGATGTTCTTTAACTTTTTCTTGTATACAATTAGATCACTTTGTTTATTATTTTGCTGTAGTTGAAAATTAGTTAGTTAATTAACAACAATTAGTTTTTGCGTAGATAATTTAGCTCAGACATAACGATGATTTGTTTTCAAAAATGTACGCTGGGTTCGGTTGTGACGTATGGCTTTTATCCGATACTTGATTTGATTTGATTTTTTTCTATTTTGGTCTCAAACTATTCAGATTGACTTCGAATTTTCTGGCGTGTTATATGCTGGTCTTTCTGTCTAGATATTTTGCTCTCGACTTCAAATTATGAATTTGGCGCAAACATAGAGGTAAATCAACAAGTGCCTTTGTTTAATAATTTCAATATTTGATTGTGTTTTAAAAATACTTGAAATACTTTAGAAGATACTGCATGTTTTACAAATATCGTAAATATTAAACCGCAAATAAGCTTTAACTTTATAGAAGGAACATCTGTTGGATTCTCTCACATTTACATTATGTTTTCATTATAAAAGACTTGAAAGCATCTATGCAGATATGATAAGCAAGCGTTCCTGGTGCTCCCTCGTACTATCGTATAATAATATAAACAAGTTTTGTGCTATGGCTGGACCAAACACAAACGAAACTGCATAACTTTGGATTCTATGAGATTTCTTCTCAATAATTTTGTTTTGGAATAGTTCGGAAGTTGAAAACTTTCAAAAATATCCTAGGAATTTTGAAATATTTCTCAATGCGGATCTTATAGAAGGAACTTTCGAGATGCGTTTTGAAATGCGAGCATTGGATTTTAAAACGATTCGTATTCCGATGTTGGTATTTACACTTACTTCTGAAATGCCCTCAAAGCACTTTGCAAAAGTATCTACAACTCGGTTAACAACTTAGTACAGATTCAATTCAGGAATTTTACATATATTTATATCGGAAGCATTGTGTATAGGTATGTACTTATGTATAAGTTGTGTATCGTTGGAAACATTGTGTTTAGTAATTAGTACAAAAAAGTTTATTCATTCTGTTCTATCCATTTATTTTAATACTCGATTTTATTTTTAAATTTATTTAATCAATTACTGTGCTAACTATAACTTTTATAGGCGGAGAGCTACTGAACCTTTTGAATGACGGTGTACCAAAATCATCTCCTTGCAATTTTTTTCTGCACATTATCATTTAGCAATGCAAACAATGTCAAAATAATCCAAAAATTACTTGTTCCTATTTATTAAGAAGTGCAAAAATCAAACTGCTAGGCGATTTCAACCTGCACAAGTACTTGTCAGGCGAGCTAAAGGGTTCACTTTTATGAGCAGATGTATGCATTAAAATAAACTTTGTTCTATAAGGTTAAGAATTATATATATATATATATATATATATGTGGTGTGGTGTGTGGTGTGTGTGTTTGTCTAAGCAATTTTAAAACAGTATGTACAATGCCAAGGCGATTCTGTCCAACCTGAGCCCTTACCAGGCGTAGGAAAAGGAAAAGGCGTAACGCGAAAACTGATACCATACGTGTAAATTATATTATGTGAAAATTAAAAAATAAGTTTATGGCCGAAATTGATTTAATTATTTACAATAAATATACATTTTACTTTTCAAATTAAAATTCATCATCAGATATACCGATATACGGTTTATTAAACCATATTATTTTTATAGTTAAAATAACAAATTCTATTTATTTATTGATATCTGAAAGAGTTATTGTCCCTATGGTAAAGTTTGTTTTATTATACGTATTGCTCTAAATTTTCCACATAAATCAAAATCCATTTGGTCGTTCAACTCGTTGTAATATTCCATTTTGTCGTTTATCTTAGAGACGTTTGTGTTTTGACATATCTTGGCAATAGTTGCGATCGTGTTATGTACGAAGCGGGCGTTAAACGCACTAAAATGTAATCTTCTGTGAATTCCCAAGCGGAATAAAAATAAAATGACAATAGCCAATCTTGGTCCGCGACCGAAGTTTTAGAGCTTTTCCTCTTTTGAACTTTCGACCATAGAGATATGCGCATTCTCGCTTGATTGAATCCGCATTACCGATGCTGCTGTTTTGTGTCCATGGCACTTTTATGCAAAATCGAACTTGGAACGGAATCTTGTTGGCTTAGGACAGAATAAGAATGACGATTTTTCGCAGCGGACTTTCGTGCTATTTTATATTAGTAACTTTTATTGGAAACAATAACTTTACAGTCAACAAATGCAGTCTATTTAACTTTCCGATAGGAAAAGATATTATGTTTTTTTATGGCACGCCTTAGGGGGCGCCAAAACGAGATTTGGATATAAAATTTATAATATAGTTTTTTCAATATCATTCAAGAAATATATACTTTTTTGCATCTTTTACTAATATATGAACAATATAGAAAAATAATGGCATGCGGGCACTGAGGACCCCAGGACCGGCACTGTATATATATATATATATATATATATATATATAAATTTAAATTTCTAGTACAATTCTATCTTGTTCACACCGGATGATTAAGTTGAATTTTGCCTATTACGCCTTTTTTCATGAAAAATTAAATTGATATCAAGAAGTGTAAATACGTGCTAGTTTAAAAAAAAAATACAAAGGTAAATTATGTTCTGATAAAAAACAATATTGTTTTCCAAAATTGTTTATTTATTTTCTAATAGATTTCTAGCGTCCTTCATAAAATTATATTAAAAAGAATAAACAATGAACCGAAACCAACCGGCTTGTTTTTTAGAACCGTGAACCGGAGTCCGGAACAAACACGAGAACCGGTTCTTTAATTTTAGTGCTCCGGTAAAAAAAATAGCACAACACCGCTGATTTAGACAATCATAAATCACAAATCAAGTTATTGTGATAATTTTAAATGCAATTTTTGGTAAAAACTTACGAATTAATTATTTATTAATTAACCAATCACTCGTATTTATCTAATTTTTACATTTATTAGAACATTGAATTAATTAGAACAATGTATTTTTTGTACATATAGAAAAAATATTGTCAATTTAAATTTAAATTTATATATTGTAAATTTTGTACATTTGTGTTTTAACATACAATTTTGTTACCATCTGCAAAATCCAAATAATAAAATTATAGCATTACCATTTTTTATCTTTTCTGAAAAGAAATTTATTACGGCGTTGACACATTTTGCAAGAAAAGCACAGATGTTCATAAATAAATTATGCACAATAATATATATTGTCGCAGAAAACCGACACAAATATTCTCATACATTTTTCATAAATTTGTGTTGGGTGTTATGTATCACAAGATGTCGTACCTACCTATATCTCCGAACGGAATAAATAAGAAAAACGAACACAAAACGGTTTTTATCAGGATAAACGGTGTCACAGGAATACAAATCGAAAACATTCGAAAATCTATCATTTATATTTAGAAACAGAACGCCCTCTCAAATACATAAGATTTATAGCCGATAGCTAAAATGCCTTCGCGTTACATCATCCTATTGAATCTGTGGACCGCCACACTAAACACTTTTATATTTTATTTAAATGGCAAATTCAATTATTTTCTTTCATATTGCATATTTATATCCAGTCAAATGCAAATATAGAATGTTCTTTTCGATAACAGGTTATGAGAATCTTCACCACAAAGCAAGAGTTTTGATATGAAAAAATGCTATTTGCTTCGGGAATGTGATATATTAAGTTCAATTATTTCAACTTCAAATTTAAATTAAATAATAATCAAATTGAACATCGATTTCGATCAGCCTTCTGAACTTTGCCCAGATGAACAGAATTTTTGTTAGTTACACAGCAATATGCTACAAATAATATGTGGTTCAAATATATTCTGTAAACGATGTATTTACATAATTCAACTTTTGAAGTATAAAGTAGGTCTTTATTAATATACTAGCCGACCCGACAGACTTTGTCCTGTCAAAAAAATCTACCAAATCGGTTCTGATTGCTCTATTGATATTTTAAGGCTCTCTCTAAAGCATCAAAAGATTTTTTATGTGCCATCGTGCATTCATATCAAACGATCAATTGATATTGCTGCAAAACCTTAGCCATTGCAGAGTTCTTCGAAATGTTGCAAGTTGAAATTTCATCGCTTTGCATATTTAATGGCATTTTAGTGCTGAATGGGCTGTTTGGCCACCTTCGAGTAAAGTTGCTGCGATTCCCGATGAAGCGAGTGCAAGTGCAATTTTGTTTTGTGAGCGAATTGTTGCTAGTATTAATAAAATAAAAAAAAAATCCTATACCACCAGGCGCATCTAAGAAGTAAATCTCCCCAGTTCCATTATTTGTTACTTTCATAAGAATAGCAAATACATACCTCTGTTGTTCATTCAACAGTGGAAGATTTGTTTCGATTAATTCTTTCAAATTGTTGAGATCATATAATTTTTCTCGATGCAAATCTTGGTTAAAAACATCATGCATTGGACGATAAGGCGCGGCCAGGCCTAAGTGAATTAATACTTTGTTTGGCATCACCAAGCACATGTCTTCAATTGAAATCAATGCTTCGTTGTAAATTTCTTTACTGATTTGCATATTTGAATTTCCCAATCTATTTCGTATTTGACATAAAACATCATCACACATATAATCTTTGTACTTGATCCACAAATCAATTGGGTTTGATGGAAAGCATGTGAATAAGATTGTAGAAAACAATTTGTATTTGATGAGCGTGTGAAGATATTACAGTATCGCTGAGAGTTTGATCCCAATGAGCGTCATTTTCTAGCAATTGTAAACGTTGACGGGCTTCTCTGTAGGATCCACACAATTCACCATCAACAGTTCGTAAATGTTGGAATGATGTTGGGCGACGTACATTGACTAATAGCAGTCGTAAAAAAAATATTCACCATGGCTTGGATGTACTGAATAAATTCGATCAATCGCATCGGTGGAATATACATTTGTGTATCCTGGTACTGATTTTCCTTGTTTCTGTCGTATAAATCATATTGATTCCAAGTATAATATTTTGGCATTTCAGAATAAAGCAGTGTTTGTGCAAAATTATCGTTTTGACATATCTCAGAAAAACTTGTTAATGTAGTAGATGGTGGCTGAGCAGCTCCTTGACCTGCGTTCACTGCTGTAAAGTACACCCTTTGCCCATTTTTGCACAGCTAAGTAAATAACAGAAGGGTGTCTCTCATGAATTGGAAAAGAAAATATTCGCCAAATTGATTCATTACTACTAACTATATTTGGTATTGAGTAACTTTTATGTTCATTTCGGTCGTCATGTTCTTGTGTAGTACGATTAGATCGGTAATTAGCTTGTTTTGTAGCATTTCGTGTTCTTCTACTTAAATTGCCTCGTCTTATAGGAGGCAATATTAAAATATTGTGTCACATGCAATAACTTTTTATTCATAGGTAGATAACAAAACACTACAAACAGAACAAAAGCACACTTAGCAGAGTATAACAGAAAATGCAATAAAATCACCACCGGCAAGAGCGGCAAATGGACATTGACATTGATTTTTTTAATCTTATAAGACTTGAAGTCAAATTCTTTAACGCCATACCAATTTTATCGCCTGTCGAAAGTAAAACAAAAGAAATAATATCGAGAAGCCGACTACGATTATTTATATTAGTTAGAAAAGGGCTGTTTTTAGGGTTTTCCCGACGATTATTCGAATTTTTCTCGCCGTAAGAACCATCCTTGGACATCAACGAACATTTTAAAAAAAGAATTGGCCAAATTGATTCAGGCGTTGTTGAGTTATGCGCTTACCAACACATTTTGCGATCCATTTTTATATATAAGATATATTGCATGAGAGCAAATATCAAATGATTCAATTACATAATTACATTATTTGATTAACTGCAAATAATTCCTTTAATTAGCATAATAACTAAAAATCAGCAAATTATTTCTATCATGTGATCAATTCTGTGCATTGTTAAACAAATATCAAACATATTGAGGTCAATATAATTTACATGCGTTTATATATCACATGCAATTTGCTTGTATAAATTATGTGAAACAATTCCCATCCATCATTGAATTATAGAGAACTGTTGTTTTCGGTATATGTAATCCGCGAATATAATGCGATTGAGTAATTATAAAATACAAAATTTACAATGGCACTGTGCAGAACTCGTAAAGCATACAAAATTCTGCAAATTTATGTATATAACTTAATTTATGTTGAGCGTTAAATATGCAAATGATTTAATCATTTGATTTAGCGCTGCCGACAAACGTGACAGGTGTGATAATTAAACTCGGCATTAATTAGAAAATTTACTATTTAAATATACTGGAATTTTAAATTAATAATAATAAAGCAAAAAAACTCAAAAGGTATTACTTTAACATAATATTTAAAAGAATATGCAGCAACGTAGTGAACAGGACTAACAGTAGAGTGAATTCAGAATTCTGATAGGGAAAAGACCTCAGCCGGGACTCCTACTTTATCAGGGATCTTTCTCTGACCTCTAGCGTTGAAAATAGAGGATTTAAGAAGCCAATTGAGTCGTATGATTCATCAATGTTTTGAATTTCTTTACGAGTTTGCAATAATTTATATATATAAACCGACTTAAAGTCAATTTCTAAACAGTTCGAGTTTTGATTTCAACGAGAAATCAATAAAGTGATAATAAGTGAGTCAGTAATGTCACAGTCAAATTACTGGCAGCGTGCGGTGATGAAATAATAGTCCTCAGAATGCGGTGAAAATGTTATAAAGTGTATAAATAATAAATGTGTGAGTAGTCAAACAATTTTTGGTAATGTTTTTGTCCGAGTATTTTTTTATTAATCAATATAAAATTATTCTACATGTACTTTTAAGATTTTGTTCGTAGTTTATTCGGTACCAAAGAGTTTTTTTTTAATTATCCTAATGCTTTAATAAAATACGTTAAATCAACAAAAATTACTACAATGAAATATTTTTGAAAAATGTTTTTTTTTGTTTTTTATTTTATATATTTTTGCGGATTAAAAACTTTCACGATTGCGACCCACTTCACAAAACTTATGAAAAATATTAATAGATCGATTGGAATATTTAAATGGTTGACAAATTTTTATTAATATTTTGTGACATTGAGATATTATATTATTCCGAAAAACTCTGAAAAGTTATTGATATTTTCAATGTGCATTATTATTGTTATTATGGTATGTAAAATGCAATTAATTTGCCAAATTCAATATTTTATCGAAATAATTACAATATATTTACAAGTTGGTGACGCAATGAATTTGAAAATAATATTTTCGGTTTTATAAGTACAGGCCCCATACAATTTTCAGCGTATGATGACTATCAGCGTATTAGTTGCCGCGCCCGCATATGTGCGGTCCTAAATTGGACAATTAAGCTTAAGTCAATTATCTACAACGCACTTCGTAACAATTCTCTATAGAACAAAGCACGTCAAATGCGAGTTTTTGGATTCTCCGACTCTGTATAAAAAATTCGAACGGATTCAATATATTCCCTGGTTGTCTGCCGCTTGGAAAAATATTGCGGCAATTATCCTTAATTAAGCCGAGTGAAATTTTACTACGTTTAGTCTTTGTGTTCGCATTATTCGTTGAGCTCAATTGTAATCATTATGTTTAATTATGATAAAAAGTTCGTATACATACCTCGTTATTTAATTATGAATACAAATGAAATGATATTCTGAATTATAAAATCTGTTAAAATAATTGCGTGAAAAAATCAAAGCGTTTTTCAGCTTTTTACGTATAATGAACACGACAAAATACTATTTGAGTATTTTGTTTTATATTATTCAACCGCTCGAAATTAATGTATCACGCTTCCCCAAACCCAAAATTTTACAAACATATTTATAATCATACTTGTTTATCTATGCATATTAAAATATTTTCGTTTAATTGTGGAATAGTAAGAGTTCTGATTGCTGTGGAAACAATAAAAAAAATTGTGGAATCCAGTTATTGAGTTACTGGTTCATAAATTTTATTTTTATTATTTAACACATAGAAAATACCAATTTTCCATTTTACGTATTGAATTAAATATTAACATGTATTATTTGATTTTTAGGTTTAAGAAATTAAACGAATGTTTCATTAAATAAAGAGCACCATAATTCAAAAAAATAATTTTAATAAACATTATTTATTTTTGACTTGAGAAAACGTATTTCTAAAAATTACAATTTATTACAAAAATTGTGCAAATTTAATTTAATTATATTTACAAAGTATAGTTTTACTGATGCTTTTTGGCAGCATATGCTTAAATATGTGAATTCACATAAATCCCAACTATCTTTGATACTCATTATATGAATATGATAATAAAGCACTCCATTGTCGGTCAATTTTAAAAATAAATTTAATATTTTTGTATTAATAGCAACAGTTTATGTGATAAAACCGTTGTGGAAATGTAAGTGATAAAAAGGAAACAACGCTTAACAAATATTAAATACAACTGGGAAAATGTTACCACTTGTATACTTGGTAATAGTGGTAATGCCTTATAAACATATGACTTCTTTTGCTTTGGTATAATTCCACTTGAAAAAAAAACTAAGTTACAGATAATTTTGAAGTGATATCATCATCGACCATCTATCTATAGTTACAATCTCAAACGCAATAGACTTGTATTTTTAACCCACCGTCGGTCAACGTGGTCTGGCCAGACTTTTTTCGACTCCAATAAAAAAAAATACTTTTAGTAATCCTATCGACTTGAAATTTCTTGACTTTTCCTAAAATTTCATTAGCGGTCGATCAATGAAAAAATCAGGACGAAAAAATGTACGGAAGGATAATTATAAGGATAATAACTTTTTTATACTCGAACGATCGGAGTGGTCTGTCTAGACCACCCATACATTTTGTATGAAATATACGCTTTTTGATATATGTAAACCAGTATTTTGTCTTTTTTCTGGTATTTTCTATTCTAACTGCATTTTATATATTCTTTGCTATGTGTTGTAACATGAATGTTAGTATTTTCACGACGAGAGTTCCTTGAAAACCTACCAAAATTATTGGTCATCGCAAACATTGAAAATCGGATGAGTAATGCGCACATTATCAAAAATTTTTCTACCCTTACTGCGTTCGAAAATTGTTTTGGCAAACCTGTAGTGAAATTATATTTTCAACTTGAATTTTACAGCTCATTTCAAAGGCGACGCACCTCATTTAATTTTCATTTGGATTTCACATTCATTTCGAAGGAGCCGAAAAAGAATAAATATTATTTTTCATTGATATAAAACAGAAAAATAAAAATAATAAAAAAAGCAATGATTTTTTATATTTTTTGATTTTTTTTTGATATAATATAATATATAATTTTTTATTATAAGCAACCTCAACACATGCAAAAGACGGTAAAAAAAAGATAAAATCTAAACTATAAATATTTACTACTAACCGTTAATATGTAAGACACCAAAAACTCTCTTATCCCATATAAATGAATATAAAATGAATGGTGGTCCAGCCAGACCACTCCGACCGTTCGAAGATGAATAAATATCCGACTAACGGAGGGTTAAATAAAATAAATAAAAACAACAGTGTCGTATAATAATATCTCGTTCCTTAAATATCTCAACTATGAAGAAATGTAGGCTCGCTCGTGAGCCTAATCAAGCTAATATCAAGCAGTAGGGACAACAGTTTTTACAATGAAATATAGATAGCAATATATATTTATTGGAAGTGAAAGTAGCTTCAGTCTGGCATTGCTGCAATAATAACTTCGTCCTAACAATAAATTCGTCCTATTACAGAAATTGTTATAATGATTCATCACAAAGAGATGGGACAACTGATTGAGTTGCCATCAGTGTTAAGTAAAGTCAAAGATTGCTGTTCAGAAATAATAAAAAAATGTTAAAATGGATTTATGTTCTTCTAAAAACAATATAATTAAAAAAATAACAGATGATGAATTTTTTCGTACAAAAAATATTACAATAAAACCTCAAACCAATTCGATTGTATTTTTTTTACTACTTCACTGAATTAAGTCCTAATTAAATGTATTGTCGAAGCGTCACACGAGACACCACTAGTTTTTTCGGTTGTCGGTCGTAGCTCAGATCATTAGCCCGAGTTAGTGTTTTTGACCTGGTTTTTAGTTTAGTTTCTTCCTGAAATGTTGGGTTTTACGCCTTGGAGCATCCGCGTAGCCTTGTAACAGGGCGTTCCGGACGTTTTGCTTTTGCTTTCTCTCTTCGGGAGAGTTTTACGATATGAAAAGGGCGTCACCTGAGCCCGTTAGCGTCTCGCATCATTGACACACAACTCTTTATATCAAGGGGCGTGTTTCAGTTCGAGTACTTTGCAATGCACTCAACGCAGCTATTCCAACCATGCTGCTACAAAATTATTACATGCTGTTTTTGTACTGCTCTTCGAAAGCTGGGTCATACTATAAAAAGCTTTTGTAGTGTAGGATAAGATAGGTAAATTAAGCCAGTATTCTGATTCGAAAGTTGATATTCGTACTTACATATTTATGTTTGTAATATAAGTTTTATTTCTAGGTGGAAAATAATAAAATGTAGTTTGCTCTGTAAAACAAAAGTTACAGCACAAAATCCTCTGGGTTTATGACATATCTTGTTTGATGCTTTGTCAGTTGATGTCGATGCATGTCGTACAAGTATAGTAATAGTAAGATAAGTAAAAATGCAAGTTTCTTTTCAATATTTTCTTATATTTCATTAAAATTCTATGATTATGGACCGATTCTGCGCATAACAGAGAAATGTTACGGCATGGCATGTTACGCTCCGACTCCCCATACATTATGCGAATGAATCATACTGAATGCTGTCAAAATATCATGTATTTGCTGTTCATTCCGGCGTTTTAAGCATAAACTGCAACGTCACTCGTATGTTACCTAAGAGGAAACAGAAACACACACTTATCTAACATCGTTTTTTTGACATTTGTGCGGCTTTTAGGTTATGTTTTGTATGAGAAAACCTGAGAAATTCGCCTGACTGAACACCAACCGCATAACTTTTGTCTATATTACTATGGAAAATTCTTCATAACATGACCTTATCATAACATTGCGGCAGAATCGGTCCCTTAATATTGGTATTGGTTATTACAGATAAAATACAAAGTGCGTTAGGCTTATTCAAAATGTTATTAAGCATTTAAAATTTCTCTTTGTACGCATTATCTAAATGTGCAATTTCAATGAATAATATCGATAGACGTTTAATGAACACTTTGGTATTGAATTATAAATTGTACATAGTTAGAATTTTACATTTGAAATGTATTAATTATTATTAAAAATACTACCCAATATCCGTACTCTAATTAATTAATTTTTATAATTTTTCATTTTATTTAACTAACTAACAATATTTTAATCATTTGGATATATAGTTCAATTCTTCAATCTGAGCTATTGAATATATTTGATAATTACTTTGTTATTTTGGAAATTAGAACTTCATGCCACGTGATTTGTGTTAGCCATATTTTTAATGGCTATAAAAAGCGTATTCAACTTTATTAAATATTAAAATCAGATTTATCAATAGACAATTCTCAAAAAAAATTAATGACAGGCATTTTAAATGTCTATATAAACCTCTGAAACATGACTTATCGAACTTGGAATTTATTTTAGATTTATTTTACAATAACTATTGAACAAATTTAATATGTGACCAATGTGCTGTGCTATAAAACAGGACGCTGTCATATAAAAAATAAAATACTAAATTATATATTAAAAAACAAGAATACATATTAGCATATTTTTGTTGGTTTCAACATTATCTGTTTTTGTGATTTTTTACTTACTTACATTTCTGACTTTAAAATATAAGCACTCATTGATTTCATTTAAAAAATAAGCATTATTGCCTAATATAATTACGCTTTTTTATCTTACAGTGTTCTTATATAGCCAATTTGCTTTTTATTCTATTCAATTCCATTGGTGTAATGTTTTATTTGATTATTTGAAAAATGAGTTTTAGTTTTGTAATGTTAGTCCATTAAGTTGTTGCTTATTAAACTTAATATTATTGAATGAATATTTGGTTATAAAATCATAATGTACAAGACTAAAATACATTTTACAAAATCTGAAAAAATTCTATGGATTGCATTTTAACGAACATTTTTACTAATGCTCTGTATGGCAATGATGGCCTCTTCTGTTGTTTATTTAAAGTCCTCAACTTGACATCAATAGTGAGCAGGTCGCTCTCGCACGAACGGGCATTCCCTAAATGACACCTCGGCAATGTAATAGTTCGCTCTTTTTTTTGCGTTATGTCGGAAAACTGGCGTAGATACAAAAACTATAAGCGGAGACTTTTTATGTCACTTTTTGTTAAAGAAAAAACTTCACATTAAGAGCAAAGTTATAAAGTAACTTTTTTGCCATCGTAGATTCTGACGTACCTTCATAAATTTATTATTTCGTGGTTACCGTAAGCACGGTATTTGTGACAGCAAATTTTTCTTTTTCTTAAAGTTTTTGGACAGATTTGTTATCATTTATAAGTTGAAGTTTTTTATTTGACGTTGATACATATTATTAATAAACAGCCCAATGATTAAATTTTGTCATATTTATATTATATATGTTTCTTAAACCAACTCTATTACAACAATGAAAAGTAAACAACTTTAATCAATTTCTACATACCTACTAAAAAGGTAATATAAAATTGAATTATCTTGACGCGAACTTAATATTAAAGTGTTTTTTTTTATTATTCAAGGATATGTATAAAATAAAATAAGCAAATGTGTCCTAGACTGTTCGGACGTCTTTTCGTTTTATTATATTGGCCATGAAGGTGACAACCTTCAGGGCATTAAGCTTTACACGGAATGGTTGCTACCCCTGGTAGAAGGGGTGGCGCAGTATTTTAATTGAACTAGTTGTTCACTTCTAAAAGTAAAGTCCGCGAAACAACATGTATAATAAATAACCAATAAATAAATCTTCTTCAATTATAACTGCAACAAATACATAATATACAAACAAATCAGTGTTTAATACAGTCCACAGCCACAAGGGTTAAATTATAACCCAACAACCTGAATATCGAAGGAGAGTTTTAATACATTTTATAACTACGTAACATAAATACATAGACAATAACGGACAAATTCAGATTTGCTGATGTTAACTATAAAATTGAAGTGATGCAAACTGACTTCATTTCACACAATATTCACTGTTAATATAATTACTAATATTTCAGAAAAAGTTTATTTTTATTGCATAATGTATTACTTTGATTATACATAAAGTTCGTATTCAAAAATTTTGAAATATAAATCTCTTTCAAGAATTGATTTAAGTCGTGTTTGTAAAGTGACGCAGAAAGATATCATAATTCAGAATTTTAATATAAAACAGGCTTCTACTATTGTAGTATTTTTAATTAGATTTTTCAAAAACAAATTAACATTTGGAAAGAAATTATAATGTTATATAATTACACTTTCACTTTGTATTTGAAACGCGGAGTTTGATAAAGAAATGAACTTATTATATGAATATGGTGGCAACAGGACTAGATCCTCAGAAGTTGGTTTTGAAGACATGTATAATAAAAATCATTAGAATGACATTATATCTAACTTTGTAAATATTTATTTTTAACGCAGTTATATACATTTATAAATAATTTATTTTTAATAAATAAACTCCAGCAAATATGTAAACCCCGTGTTGTATAAATTCATTATGTGAGTCTATCCGTAATTCCACGAAAACGTCTGTTCAAATCTGTGTTTTTCTATTTGAATATTGCCTTCAAATATTAAAATTAATTTAGCATAAAATTTAAGTCCAGTATTACAACATTTAAGTGGGGACAGAAAATAAAATCTGTCCTCAAGCAATTATGTCCTGAAATTAAATCGAGCTCTTTAAAGCACTTCCTTCAAGACAATTACAAAACACTCGTTCTGCATCTTGCAAAACCTTAAACTTAACAAGCAAACAACTCGCTGACATGTAACAACAAGAGGGAGGGTGCAAAACAAGTTCGACGCACGCCGAAAATTTTATCTACTCAAGGGGAATAAAATTAACGCCGGCCAAAACTTCCATACCGCACCCGAAAAACTTTTTCTCTCGTGCCCACATAACGCCTATGTCCGCCCCTACATTTCGATTCTCAAACGGAAAATATTCTATAGAAAGGAAAAGTTATTCATAAATTTATTAATGTCGTGATTTTTAAAGAAAATATATGTTCGATAAAAAGCATTATTCTTACACTGTTAAGTGGTGAAGTGGTGACTTATAACAAAATATTTTTTTTAACCCTCCGTCGGTCGGAGTGATCCGGCCAGACTTTTTTCTATTTCAATTTAACAAAAAAATACTTTTTTAAATCCTATCGACTTAAAATTTCTGGACTTTTCCTAAAATTTCATTAGCTGTCGATCAATGACAAACTTAGGACGAAAAAATGTTTGGTCCAGCCAGACCAGTCCGACCGTTCGAAGGTAAATAAATATCCGACCGACGGAGGGTTAAACATGAACATGAACATAATCCAATATTTGAAATATATAGAAAATAGGCATTTGTTTAATTTTTAGAGATTGAATATTGTTATTTTTTGAGTACAATTCAAGTTTCTCGAAGGATAATTCTTACACTGCTAATGCGGAATTCATTTTGGTAACCCCAGAACCAATAAAAATTTTAGAAATAAAGTATTAAAAACAATATTATAGGAGACTATGACACCAATCAGTATAATCGTAACGATTTTATTATAATCTAGGACTTTCGAGAAAGTTCTAAACACAAAGTAGAGGTCAACTGTACACTATTATCTAGTAATGATATATTCAATTAGAAAAATATTCTTTATATTTTCATAATAGAAAATATTTTAATAATATGTTTAAAATGAAAATATATTTTGCTGATTCATCATTTGATTCTTATCATCATAAATAATAGTAAACAAAGATTAATTTTTTTAATACAATATATAATCGTATCACACAAACATCTATAGATCTAATTTATTCCAAGAAATACTTTTTAATTTGATTTTTTTTTCTACTCTATATGCAGGATTAAAACGGACAGCTAGGGAGCAAACTGATCCAGTGTTTTAATTTCAATTTTAAAAGAATTTCAATTACATCAAAATGCAAATTTCCTATTTTATTCACTATTTTTTATTGTTTACACTTTTGCTAGTGTAAAGGTTTAGTTGGTTCTTATTACCCCACCCAAAACTGTATATTTCAAATATTCCAAAAACTGTTAAATCTAACTAAGAAATAATAATTTATCTTATATAACAATTAAACAACGTATACTTGAAATCATAATCAGGTATCAAACACTAGTTAAAAGAGCTCAAATGCAATGAAACTACCAACGAAAGCATGCTTTTATGGTTATGAATAAGGATATATAGTCGTAAGAATTAAGATGGTGGTTGGTTAGTAACCATCGAAAAAATTCTATTCTTCACTTGTTTTTGAGATAATGGAGGTGGATATATCTATATTAGGGTGGTCTTTAATATGGACATTTTCGAGTTTCCTTGCTCCTAGGGGCTTTAATGCTTCCAAATTGATAAAAAAAATCCTTTATAAGTTTTAGCTCTTAGTATCTTATTGTCTTTTAGATAGTGCGCAATTCAATCAAAGTTTTGTATGGAAATAGCATGAAAAAAATTTCAAAAATTTTAAAAATGTTTTTTAGATATAAAGTAGCAAACAAATGAATGAGTTTTATTCAAAATTCGACGTTCTACAAAACAAATTATGGAAATCCTGTTTTGCAGAGCGTCGAATTTTCAATAAAAGATGACATGAACTGTCACTTTCAATTCATTTGTCGCTAAGTTATACCTAAAAAACATTTTTAAAATTTTCAAAATTGTTTCTAGGCTATTTCCTCACAAAGCTATTTCTTTTGATTGAATTGCACACTATCTAAATGTTAATATTAAGAGCAAAAATTTTTAGAGAATTTTTTTTATCAATTTAGAAGCATATAAGCCTCTGGGAGCAATAAAATTCGAAAATGTCCATATTAAGGATCACCATAATATATATGTAATATACTATATACATGTATTTTAGCACAATATGGTAAATATACATATGTTACTAATTTAATCAATTGGTTAATCAGGTGGTGGTTCATTATATACATATATTTGTATAACTTTTATGTTATATTATAGCACATAGTATTTTGAGTTTTGATGCTCTAATTTATGAGTAGCAATTTAAAAATGATCATGGAGAGTAGTGTGGGAACATTATCTATCCGTAAGTATGGGAACCACTGTATTATCCCTGTGATGGCTACGCTGGTAGCGTCTTCTTGTCTGCGGTTCGATACAGGCTTTTAATTAATGATACACGTAGCATTGTATCTGAGAGGGGAATGCCGGCCAACCCGAATAATTTACTGCGAATTTATTCATTCATTAAACGATTGATTTGTTCCAAACCACATCCTAGTGGCAAATGTATATCAGACCATTCGTTCATTGGAGAAAAACACGCAAATGTAGATTTTGTATATGAGAGAAGATAATTACAAAATCGGTGTTTCGTGCTGGTCTAATTATGCGCCTTATGATTTTCTGCGGAAATTAATACAGTTATGAAAATGATATTTTGAATTAAATTAATATGAAAAAAGCGTGTCGAGATATTTTTGGATGGTATAAAGGTAATTTGCAATTTCATAATTAACTTTTAAATATATATATATATATATATATAATATATATATATATATATATATATATAATTAAATGAAGGAAATGCTATATTATTTTGAGATAACTTTAATTAATTTTGAAAACTTTTTGAGTTCGAGGTTTGAATCATCCTTAACCAAGAACCTGCAAATGGGTGTGTTATTAAAAAATCTACTAACTAATCCACTAAAAGTTACGAATTAAAATCAATTCACAAGCATTAATATTGCTAAACGGTAATTTAAGGTACGAAACTATAAATAATATTGTAATTATGTTACGTAGTTATGGAATTTATTAAAACTCTACTTCGATAATTCAGGTTGCTGGGTTATAATTTAACCCTTGTAGCTATGGACTGTATTAAACACTGATTTGTTTGTATGTTATGTATTTATTGCAGTTCTTATTAGAATCACTGATATAATACTAAGTTATAATGAAAGAAGATATATTTATATATTTATTATGCATGTTGTTAAGTGGAGTTTAGTTCTTGAAGTAAACAATAGAACAATTAGTTCCGTTAAAACACTCTGCTACCCCCACTACTAGGGATAGCAACCATTCCGTGTAAAGCTCAATGCCATTTAGGTTGTCACCTTTAAGGCCAATATAATAAAACATAAATACATCCGATGAATTCATTGTTAAGCGGACTTTACTTTTTGAAGGGAACGATTAGTTCCATTAAAATACTCCGCTACCCCCTCTACCAGGGTTAGCAACCTTTCCGTGTAAAGCTCAATGCCATGAAGGTGACAACCAATATAATAAAACGAAAACACATCCGAACAAATATTG
Source organism: Ctenocephalides felis (assembly GCF_003426905.1). NCBI lineage: Eukaryota > Metazoa > Arthropoda > Insecta > Siphonaptera > Pulicidae > Ctenocephalides > Ctenocephalides felis. The sequence goes on along the minus strand of NW_020539725.1, from coordinate 33,621,745 downwards.
AGACAGAAACTTATCAAACATAAAACAATATCACATTGTGAACAGGACATAAATCCAACAAATCGTAAAACTAATACATTAACATTGAACTTGCTTTAATATGTTATGAACAACATTTTGAGTATTTTATTTAATATTTTTGGCTCGTTAATAGATTAGATTGAATGATTACTGTATCTACTCCTAACTCTATTTCTTTATTTCGCATTTTTTCAATCGATTCTACAATTTGAACAATAATCTATTATATAAAAATAAGTCAGGTTTTCCTTCCTGACGATATAACTCTAGAACGCACGAACCGATTTCGACGATTTTGCATTCGTTGGAAAGGTCTCGGGCTCCGTGAGGTTTATAGTAAAGAAAATTGAAGAAAAATTTCAACAGAAAAGCGGAAAAATCTTTTTCACATACAGCGTCATCTCTGATACTTAGCATGTACTACAAACCAATATTTTGAGTAAATGGTGCCGGTAGATACATTGTTTGACAGCTACTCATTTTCATTTCAAATATAAAACAAACAAAAAATTCATCATCTTTCTCACGAAACCATCTGGTGGCGAAACGGAGTTCGCCGGGTTTGCTAGTTTTAAATAAAATTTTAGTTTTTTGCAAAAATGTAAATATAAATTAAGAAATATTTAGTATATATTATTATACTGCAAAGTATCCATCACGATTTAATTTAATATTATTATCTGCTCAAATAAAATGTCTTTCATTCAATCATACTAGTTCCAATCCTATACATGGTTCACGTCCATAGAAACGTCGGAATGCTTGGCTTAGAATATTATTAATATCTGTAAGTCCATTTGTAAATGAGATCTTGACATTCCGGCTGCGTTAGCTGGATTTCCGCAGAGATTGCTAATCGGATCCAGCGGCGGATGCTCCGTCTTGCATGACTTGAGACTGACTCGGATATTCGATCTAAGCTTTGTTACGCAACTGTCTTATAAGGCGACGGTTCAGTGATATAAGCCTAATAATATTAACTTGCAATAAAAATATTCATTATGCTGCATAAAAAGATGTAATCTTAAGCTTTATATTGTGTATAGATTTATTTTATTGTTATACTAATCTAGTGGTGCATGGCATCGTATCTTAAGGCAAATTGCTGGCACTTTCCGTACCGTAGTTTATTTTTTCTCAAAATTTTTATTTTTTCTTTAAAGCAATTATGCTCTTTTAAAGTCGAAATATGGAAGATATTAATAGACGAAGCGTATCAGTGCAAGCCGTTGTTTATCTGTTAAAAATTATAAATCTTGGTACAGCACTCATAGAAATGTAAACAAAATTTGCACTTATTATTGAAATATCTGATAATTTTATGTGCATATATCAAATGATCATTTTTAACGGCCAAATGGCAATTTTTTAAAAAGTTTTTTCATGGGATCTGCAAAACCGCTGAAAGTGTCTTTCTAAAAATTTAATCAATTCTTCATTATATCATTAAATCAGCGTTTCAATAGGACGCTTCGTTCTCTTAAAATTCTTATATTTGGCACTTTTTACCTCGTATCTTTGAAATGGTTGGACTTGCCTTTGCCAAAAACTAATCAGCACGCCAATAGATATATACCTTCCATGAATAATTGATAATTTATCAGTGATTTATATTTCTAATTTAAAATCAAATTAGTTGGTATTGGTATTTTCCCTTGAAGCAAGTTGCATGGACTTCCCGATTTGTGTAAATAATCGACCTAATCCATGATAGATAAATTAATTTATCAGTAGTTAAAAGTTTTCGAAGTGGTTTTATTACACATTATTAAAAATCGAACACGTCAACCCGGTCGGAATATTTTATGTCAAAAAACTATTCATTTTCTCAAACTTTGATGAATTTTTAAAATTAAACTACTTGTCGTAAGGCCGTAATAATTCAGTAAGTTCTATAAGACCATGATATATATCGCTAAAAAAAGTTCGATAAAAAACGGCTTAATTTTTCTTCCAACTGTTAATTACAAACGGCTCGGTAGATTTTCACCTAAAACTAATTAGCATCATTCCCAACTAATATTTTTCGAACAGTTTTAGATTTTTTAAAATCGATTCGGTAGTATGAGCTTAAATGTGGACGAAATGTTTAACACTTTTTTCCAAATTACAAAGAAACGGCTCGGCTTACAAAACTGAGAAACGATAATCCTCATCGAGATACATAAATTGGTTTTTAAATTTCTGAAATCGGTTCAGGCGTTCTTGAGCCAAAAAACTAATCAGCACGATTCCCAACCAATATATTTCGAACGGTTTTTGAATTTTCAGAATCGATTCAGAATTGCGGGCTAAAACGTAGACGAAATTTTTTTCACTTTTCTGCGATTTATAAAGAAACGGTTTGGCCAATCGTCACACAAAACCGACAAACAATAGTCCTCGTCGAGATACATCGAATGGCCTTTATATTTTTGTAATCGGTCCAGCCGTTTTTGAGAAAACGTCGATTTACGGGAAAAAATCTGTTTACAAACACGCACACACATACTTTCTCCAAATTTGGTCTCATTCGATTCAGAAGCGCTTGAAACGTCGAGAAAACATAAAATTAGCTAATCGGATTTTTTGATGTAAACATAAATTTCTCCTTCGGGAAGTTAATACTTTATGGTAGATTTTTATATTGTAGATGATTATTTTGAAGGTTAAATATAAAATTGCAAATACCTATTGAAGTCCTGTATCACTTTAACATTAGATCTTGCTAATATTGTTTTAGTTGACATATTTCACTTTATGTATAAATTACAATTCGTTAATTTTCATACATGCGACGTCGGGAGTCTAAAAGTAAAATAATATTTTGGCATCTACCGATGGGCTTTGAAAAAAAACTATGCACCATCTTATCGAATTCATTCTCTAAGAAACTGCTTGTAGAAAATTCATAGTAAAACAGCTCTTAAACATGCATGGGTTTCCACGCAGACGTACCTTCGCCCAGGGTAGGTGTTAGGCATCGTACGGACCATTAAGTCCTCCAGCCGTGCTTGTTATTCATGTTATTCTGGTCGCTTGCTGTTTTTGGAGCTTTCGCGTTTCACGATACCCCCGACTATGTAAGAGAAGCCCGTGCGGTAATGCATCATGAACAAAACAAAAGATTCTGTCCGCGCCAGGATCCAGAATACGTCAACTCCATGTAGGTACTGTTTGGAATTTTGAATCAAACATTATACCAATATTAAAGCCACTGAGTCATGTAAAAGAAGTGTAGCAAAAACTGATAAGCGCTTTAAGATATTGGGGATCTACATATAATGTCCGGATCAGATACTTGGTACATGACTTTGTACGGATCAGAGACATGAACTTTAAGGTGGAAAAAATATTTAACTAATGGGGCGCATGGCATCGTGCCTTAAGGCAAATTGCTGGAACTTCTCGTACCAAAAATTATTATTTTTTTAAAAACGATTAACATTTTTGAAAAAAATTTATTTCGAAAAAATTAGATTTTTGAGAAACTATAAAATTCAAAAAAAATTGCTTTTTTCTGTATTTTGACATATTTTGGAAATATCAAAGCGCTTAAGCGCCGTGTCGCCGTCTAACGGATAAACATTGGTACGGAACCCATAGGAATGTAAACAATATTTATACTTATTGTTGAAATCTCTATAAAATATCTGATTATTTGATGTGCATATATCTAATGATCATTTTTGACCGCCAAATGGAATTTTTTTTTACTTTTTTCGCTGGATCTCCGAAACCGCTAGACCTGCCCTCATTAAAATTTGATCAATTCTTCATCTTGTCAATACAAGTAAAATATTTTTTGAGTTATTAAAATCGGACGCTCCGTTCTTTTAAAAGCTGTGTTACCGTTTTCGGCACTTTTTGCACCGTATCTTCGGAACGGCCAGACCTGCCTTCGCCAAAAACTAATCAGCACATTTCCTTATCAATACAAATTAAATGTTTTTTAAATTATTCAAATCGGTTGATCCGTGTTCCCGAAATCGTCGACGAAAATTTGTATTCGAACAGGCACACATACACACATATACACACACACATACATCCATTTTTTCTAAGGTGTGCCAAAATGTTCAGAAGGTTTTGAAAAGTAAAGATATATAAAAATTTTCATTTTCGATTTTTTTGCGATTACTATAACTTGCCCTACGGGAAGTTAAAAATATGATGTTGGAGAAAATAAAATAAACTATTGCAGTATCAGATGAAGAAAAATTGTAGCTATAATGAAGAAGATTTTGAAATAAAAAATAAACCTGTAGATTTACCAGTACTATGAAATGACTATATATTTTATTTTCTGATCATAGAGTACTAAATCCTGACTGTATACATATATAATACTAATACTAATTACTATTTAAGTAAAATAATGTCTAAATACTAATTATTACTATGATATTTCTAATATATTTCAAACGATTTCAATCTTATATTTTTCATGGTTTATAACTATTTAATTATATTAGAAAAACGTTACAAGTTAGAGGTTCATGATTTTTTATGATAAACCAATTGTGGGTAAAAGTAAATACAAAGTAAAATCGGAGTGACATAACTGTTAGTATACATTCTTCGTTATTTCTTATAAAAAGAGTACTATGATGAAGTAGCTATGAAGTATAAAACATATATATTTGTACTATTAAAGTCAAACGTTCTGAAATTTTGAACAAAAAACTATTTTTTCAACTTTTCGCATAATACTCTTTTATAAACTTTTAATTCTTGGTATTCTAATCATTTCAGTATATTTTAATAGTATGCATTTCTAATGTATACCCAAGTAATGAAGAAGTCTTGAATATAATACCTTACACGAAATTAACAATCTAGGAACTTCAACAAGTTTTTGTTTTTTTTTTCACTGTAACTGTTTGCATACATGTATGAATCTATAACTATTTTTAATAATAATTAATCTTTTTTTTTATTATTTTTCAGGTTAGTAGATATTTTTTATTAAACCGAACTTAAACTTTTATTCACCCGACCGAATTAAATTATATTTGCAATTAGTATGATATCATAGTTATTGAAACGCTCAAATATACTTTGGATATAACTGCTATTTCAACATTTCAATTAAATGAACGTCAATCAAATTATCATTAATATACATTCGATGATATAAATGTTCATAACCCATGAATCGGCGATTAAATCAACTGTTCATTTAGAATATTAAGCACATTCTTCATTATTAGATTTAATTTAGTAATTCATTGCTTATTTTAGGAAACGGTTGATAAATTATTTCACATCATTAATAACGACTGAACAATTATTTTAATAAATTTGATAAGAGACTCGGGAATTCTTTGCTCGGAGCCAATTTAATCAATTATTAAATTTATTTAGAAAGTTCTTATTTGCTTTTTGTTATCACGATAGTATTCATGAAACTGTCAATTATATACAGTGTTATCTCAGTGAAAAATGTACCCATAAAATTTATATATTTCATTGGTTGAATAATGTAGCTATTATTTCGAAAAAGCATTTTATAATAAAAACAAGACATTGGATCTGTTTGGCGTCAAAAAACACATTTCTACAATGATGAATTAGTGAGTTTTTCTTAGCATAGCCAGATATTTGTTTGTTTGATTTGTATTATTTGTTGTGATGTTTCTGTTTGATTTTTACAATATAATTGCTCGAAGTCAAACTGGACCATTTTGCCTACCCTATATAAAATACATCATAAACGTTGTTCAACCCTGTTATTATTTCGACATATGATGTAGCACGTATGGTCCGCCGAGTCCACAGAGTCATTGTAAATTAACCACAGTCTGTGCCAATATTGTCTAATTCAGTTCGGACAGATCAGACCGAAGCAGAGACAACGGATATTTGATTCCTGCCAAGCCCGACGGCGTCCGTCGGAGTTAACTTGTTGTAAACCACTTTCAGTTTAATTGCGTCAAGTCACAATTCACCAATCAGCAAACTAAATAATTGCTGAGATCCTGGGTCTCCTTCTGGCACTTAAGATAACAATGACTATTTATCATTTTTGTAATAAGTGTTCTGATATTGTTTGCATTAGTAATGAATTTAAATCTTCATTATCATATCGTTATATAGTATATATCGTACTAAAGATGTCTAGGCATAAGTGCGAATATAAAAAAAAATTGAAAATAGTTCATTATCATCGGGCACTGCGGTGTGAGTGGGCTATGCAAAATCTCTCAAACTATTCTTTCCTGACCGAATTTAACTTGGTCGCTGCCTTATTACAATATAATTAACTTTCCAAGGGTGCAGTTAAATCAGAAAATTCGGTTTGCTAATTTTGTTTTCTCGACGCTACAGGACACTGTGAAGCTTTTGGCACAAAAATTGCAAAAAAAGAGTGCGCGATTGAAGTAAAACTTATTTGCTACTGTATAACAATTTTGAATAATGTTTAGTAGTAATATGAAAACACTCGTGATGCACATATTTATTAGTGTCAACCATTATACCCATTTATATAATGATAAATTATAAATTATATATTTATATTAGCATTAAAAATATGTATATTATTTGAAAACAATAATGCAATTAAAGTTATACTTCGAATATGACATGATTTGGTTTGTCATTGTAATTAGCAAATGAGCCTTCATTAGAGAAATGAAGTAATTGCTGATTAATAAATTCTATAATATTCGTACACACAGTGGATTATGTTAAACAACGCCTAAACAAATATTGTTTTCACAACTTCACTCGTCATGCAGTTGTATTTGAAGAACTTCATGCAATTAAAATTAACATACATTCATTGACTGCTTATATTTTTAATGTAATATCTGTCTTGCCTAAAAAATATTTTCCACTTTAATAACTTCAAAGATTTATAGGAACTACGAATAATATAGAAATAATTTCTAATCAATAAACTTACGTTCAGTACACGGCCCAAATGATTAACTTGTCTCATTATTTTCAAGGAACGGGTTAAAATATTCTTCTGATTCAGGCATTTTTCATTAAATCAAGATTTGTACTACGATGTAACTTTAAAATGTTTATTTATTCATGCCGATTTCCTTGTTGATACCGGTACGCATACAACGACAGATTTCTATTCACATACACGACGGCTAATCACAATCGACCCGTATAGAAATGATCTCATCAAGAGCGAATGACGAACAGTTCGGGTGTAACGGACTTCCGTTGCATTTGTACGGATTTACACCCTAGTCACGCCTAAAGAAGTTTTACTTCAAAAAATCGATAAACCACCGTAATCACTCTTGTTGATTACTTTTTTGATACTATCGACCGAGCCGTTTCTTTTTGATTAGCAAATCGTTTTTTAGGACGAAATTAGATCGACTCAACATATTTTCATATTCAATCTAAATCAATTAAATATCGAATATGAGCTCACGATAATATAATCAAGCAATTGTACATCTTTGAAAATCTTTTGCAAATAAATGCTTCAAATAATTCATATTAGATTAGTTTAACAATTTTAATATTATTTTTGCCTATCAAAACAGTTATTTTATATGTTTTATCTAAATCTTTTCATATAAATCTTAAATAGTAAGTATTTTACAATCGTTTACCGCATGAAAAACACGAATCATCTCATCATCAGCCCCTAAATTGTTTCCACAACTGATGTATCTTATTCTTCCTAAACTATTATTTTCTTCGTCTATTGGTGTAAATTTCAAACAAATCAAAGCAATCTATTTTAGCCATAAACTGTGCGGTTGCATAAAAACAGTATGTTTTGATTGCATCCGACGCCCGCATCGGAATATTTATGGCGGGCGCGTGTATTATTCATCCCGTTAATAATTTATAATAATTTCAATAAACGCTTGTGCATAGGATTTCGCGCTTTCGAGTCGATGCTGCCTGCACCCAGACTTAAAGACGTTGCCGCGATATTATGCCATAAATCAGATTGTGTTGTTAGATGAGAAAGCGATCGGCAAGACGTGCAATCCATTAAGTTTTACTTTGAGGCAGGATTGGATTGGTGGTGATAATCTAATGGCGATAGCAGGATATGGTAGAAATATTAATTGTAATAATAATAGTAAGCGCTTTCGACGGCGTATTCATAACAAGAGCACTATTTACACCCCTTTACCTCTTCTGAATATAACCACTAGTAAAAACCATACAAATAAAAATATAAAGTTTTGAATTAATTTTAGGTTTTTGAATCCAAGGAGATACTAAAAATTAGAATTTTATTTTTTATTACAAAATGATAATTCAAAATGAAATTTTGTAGCTGTGTTTGAATTACTAACTTCCCGTAGGGTAAGTTATAGTAATCGCAAAAAAATCGAAAATGAAAATTTTAATATATCTTTACGTTTCAAAGGTTTTTGACCATTTCGATCAACGGATTTAAATAATTCAAAAAGAATTCGATTTGAATTGATAAGGCAACTTGCTGATTAATTTTTGGCAAAGGCAGGTTCAGCCGTTTTGAAGGTACGGGGCAAAAAGAACCAAAAATGGTAATTCAGTTTTTGAGAAAACGAAACGTCCGAATTGAATAATTCAAAAAACATTTTATTTATATTGACTAAACGAAGAACTGTTCAAATTTTTGGAATGGTAGGTGCAGCGGTTGTGGACTCTTAATAAAAATAAGTTTATCAAATGGCGGTCATTTGGCGGTCAAAAATGTTTATTAAACATATGTACATCAAATTATTAGATATTTTATAGAGATTTTAATAATGTGTACACATTTTGTGTAAATTTTTTTGGGTTCAGTACCAAGATTATTGGTTACGGTACGGGAAGTTCCAGCAATTTGCCTTAAGGCACGATACCATGCACCCGACTAGTTGGTACCATTTTTTATGAGACGCCATCAAGCAGATCGCAGCTATCTATCTGCTAATCGAGATTTAATTTTAGTTATTTTCTAAAGTTGGCAAAACCGAGTGTAAACTAGGTGTAAGTGGCACTAATGATCATTAATATTTTGCCTCTTTTGTATTGGTGATTATAGAATTTTTAACTGTTGATTTTGAAAATGTGCTAAACTATTTCTCTAAACTAATGAGTCTACCTCTCGCCTGAAATATTTTAGGATCTTTGATCACTATCATCGAACAAAGTATCATTAAAATTGTTTGAAAAAATTTCTGCAATTACGAAGCTTCAGCCCTAGAATATCTTTACCGCAAACTTTACCGCACGATTCCCAATTTATATATTCCGAATGGTGTAGAATTTTTAAAATTGGTTCAGGATTTTTGGCTAAAACGTGGATAAACAAATTTTGTAAATATTTACTAATTCTCTCTCCGCTCATTGTCTTGCAAAACTACTCAATGGGAGTTATTATCGAGCTTCATCAAGTGGCTTATAGATTATTGAAATCGGTGCTATTGAGAAAACTTTGACTAAGAGTCATAGCTTGGCTATTTTAAACACACACATGGTGTCCAATTTTGGTGTCATATGATTCAGAATGACTTGAAATGTTGTGAATGTCGGCTTTGAAGGATACAAAAAATTCTCATTTGGAAAGTTAAAAATAATCTATATGGCCGTACGCCTAAATAATCAGATGTTGCTAATTCATAGTTATTGAATCGTATGCACGATTGGTAAGGAGTCTATTAGCAGACCAATAATGTTCTAAGAGAGTGCCATTAAACGACTAATAATGATGCCTTAAGTCTCGATGAGTTGCGGTTTAATAATCCCTCTCCGAGTGCGATACTTGTCGCAGACTTTGGATGCAACCTTCCCCATATTTTATCACTTCCAGAAACAAGCGCTTCCATACATTTCCTCTAATGGCAATTAATCTTGTGCCTTCGCAAATGCGTTACTTGTAAAATATCTTCATCCGCGACATTTTGCGGACGACGGTATATAAATGCTCAACAATTTTCATGTCTCACGGGAAAGATATTCATTTGAGAGCAAATAAAACATTAAACATTAGCTATTACAACAATACGTAAGGGGTTCAGGATTGAAATATTTTGAATGTCATAATAATGAAGCTGTGTAGTTGAATGTACGAAGCTTTTAAGATTTATGAATTACATCTATAGCAAATAAAATATAGAATAAATTCAAGCAATTCAGAATAGGACACACCAAACTATTTGTAAATTTGTACAATACGAGTATACCCTGATTTTCTTCATGCTTGGACAAGCTCATGCCCTCATTTATCGAATCATCGACAGATCGATCAGAATATCGCGTAATTGATTGACGATTTTATTTAACCCCTTTCAAATTTTCTTCGAAGAAAAGCAATTCAAACACCAAAAAGTAATAAAACTGCACCATGTAATGTTTGAATCTAACATGTGTGCTGAAGTTTAATGAAAGTTTTATCGTCAAACTGCCCCGAACAAATTAAAATGAAAATCTTTAATTTAATTATTCCCGTCATGTAGTAGCAACTGAGTATGATAAAAGTTAGACCCATTCCATCCTTCCTGAAAAGATTTGAAAGTTTAAATTAAATACAGGAGCGAGTTCTCAATCATCTCATCTATGAAGGGGGGTCACAACATTGCTCCAGTTTGCTATGGATTGATGGTATATTTGAGAGAAAACAAAAATGAAGTTTCTTATCGGGAAATATATTTTTGATGTAAACTATTATAAAGAATTATAGTTAATATATTAAATTATTTAATAAAGCACATCATAAAATTGTCTGAAACTCAAGCTCGGTATAGCCTGAAACGAGTCGTAAATGTTTTATTTTAAATATGATGTGGAAAAAAGTTCAGCAATGAATAGATACATTTGTGCTTATAGTTTTATTGTGACAATTCGTAATGGGTTTGTACGTTTGAAATTGAGTAATGCAGAAGTTGAGTGCATGAGATATATATTTCATTCGTAATTCAAATGATGAAATGATATTCTCTCATGCTTTCTATTGTGGTATTTAATGGTTGCTGATGCTTGTCATAAATGACTGAAAATAGTTACCTAAATTCTTCTTTTGATGCTATGAATTTATAGGATTACAATTAATGTACTACCATTGAAAACAGAATATTGCTAAAGTTAGTCTAGGTTTTGTCGATATTAAAATTTTGATTATTTGATTTTGTTCATTTATATATTTATAATATAACAAAACAAAGTTAACAAGAAATATTTGTAAAGTTTTGTTTCTTTTATTGAATAACAGGGTTTGACCGTTATGAGAACTGTCACTACCGTTCCCTGGCACTACCATACCCAGTCTCCTCTACCTACTATTTAACAAAATTCAATATCTTCCATCATTTATTAAAAAATCTTGAATACTATTCTTGGACCCATTATCAAACACTTATTATTCTATTTCAAATTCCTTTTCAAATGTCTTGAGTAGAAAAAATTTAATATGTAGTCACAATTCAATTAGGATAATTGAAAAGTACTATCATCAGTTGACTCATGAAAACATCCACTTGTCAAAAGAACTCTGTTATTGTGTTATTGTGAATATGCACAGCTCTAACTTTCGTTGTAATAAAACTTATAGCAATCGTTTGCGAGAGGTTCCAAAGTCTCTTGAAGTTCGTACACTTTTTCATAGTGTTATGTAGGATGATATATAAATTTGATGTATGATATATGCTCCTTTCATATTTTGAAGAAACTGCATTAACTCCATGCACTTATTTCGTTAGAACGTTTCACGGCGCATGATCATAAAAGACTTATTACAATCTGCGATTGCAGCGAATGCATCGCACGTCGTATATTACGAATTTCCTTCCCCGTCTCAAATAGATCAAAATCTGATATCTGAAATTCTCAAACGGACAGGTATTTGAAAAATCAAACAAAGGTAATTATGATTATGTAATTTCCTGTAATTCTCTGAAAAAGATAAACTGCAATGTTTAAAAAACCATAACAAAAGTATTTTTTCGATTGTTAGTTTTTTTGGTGATGAGCACTGTTGTTTAGTTTATGAGACCGTTATGAGATATTTTTTCAACATTCGTTATTTAACTGTTTTATAAAAAGTATTATTAGTTTTAAGTTGGATTCAACAGTTGTTTTTATATAGCCTTTACAAAAGCTTACATGTGTAGCGGGTTGCCAACACGCATCGCGGCTTGTCAACACGCATCTCATGTTACTGGACAGATTGGCCCATATATTGACAGCATAGAAAAAAAACAAAAATAAATTCAAGTGTCAGATCGGACACGGCTTTTGTCTCTCCCTTGTCGATTTTACTAAAAATGTATCATTCTTGAAACCTTTCTTTTCGATTATAAATAAGAAAATACCAATCACATTTTATTAACGATAAATATGACAACACATAGTGTCGTGGATATTAATCATACTTAAAATAAACCAAATATAAATAATATTTTATGGAATTTATTATGACTACTATTTGCACAATTATGGTATTTAATATGGAGGACTACCACACCTCCATACATGTAGATGGAGTAAATAGGACCAACTGAACCTTTACCCTGACAATAAATAATAGAAAACAAAAAAGTAAATTATGTTAAAAAAATTTGCAAGGGATAAATTAAATAAATAGTTATTCCACTATCCTGATGAATATTTCCAACGCAATACCAGATCAAGGATATTGTAACGATAATAGGCATTGTCGCCAAAGGGTTCACAACACAACCCTCAGTGCAAAGGCATCTTTCAACTACCTCTAACTACTGTTATCAGTGTAACCTCTACAGAGATATCAGTGTGAAAACGTACATGAAATTTATATTTTGTATTAGTTGAATAATGTGGCTATTATTTCGTAAAATCCCTTTAAAATAAAAAAATGCTGCTGTTTGCCCTTCGTTCGTCCTATTTAATCCCGACTATGGGGTATAATGGACCAGGTGACAAGTTTTTAAAAAACAGTAGAAAAAAAAACACTTTTCTACAATGATTAGCTGAGAGTTTTACTAAACATAGTCAAATTGTTGTTTGTTTGATATATTTTATTTGTTGCGATATAATTGGTTTGGTTTTCTCAATATAGTTACTCAAAACTGACGAAGTTTAGACCTACTAATAACCAAAATTTAAAAAAAATATTTAAAGTTAAATAAATAAATAATAAAACAGAAAGTTAGTGTTTAATCAGAAAAAAATATACCTGAAATAATTGATTCTAAAATTTTAACCTTTTTTATTCCAAAACAATTTCATTATATTACGAAAATTTTAAGTGGTGAAAATTACTGTACATCATACAATTGTGATATGTTGCATATTCATATTCACCAAAAAATATAGGAGAAAACTGCCATTTTTTATACTATTTTTTCATTGTTTTTTCATATTTTAATTGAGGCTTGCAGTTTTCTAATTATTCTGTAATACAGTAGAACCTCGTTTATCCAATTGTATACCAATTTATATGTATGTCCATACCTACAAGTCGAATTTTTGCATAATTAATGCTGCTGTTTAGTATATTATCTATATAATGTAATCTAAGAAAATATGTCTGTATATACATAAGGAAGTGTTAATTACTCAATATTTTCAATAAATACACAACATTATTCTTCATATATTTGATTACCCGGATTTTTGATATCCGAATGCCCCGCAACAAGTAGTCCGATTAATCGAGTAGGATTTCGACATTAAAAATATTCTAAACAACTGTCGACTTTCTGAATTTTGCATCTGTGTTTCCGTACAAGGATTAACGCTTCTTATACTATATCCTTAATTAATTATTTCCAATCCTAGCAACTTATCACTTATCGATTTAGCAATAATTACTCGACTCAACTGGCAAGAGTCTGCGTTTAACAAACCCAGTGTTGTGCAAGATCAGTGCCTCCCCGGTCCCATACATTGATGCTAACATCGCTTGCCGTTACCAGGATTACAAAACTTTCGCTATATATATCTCATATTTCACGTAAACGCGGTGCATTTATTAATAGATCGGATATCACGAATCCGGGCTTGCGATGCTGTTCGATATACGATCGCGGCGGACGAGGGAGCGTGCGGCGGCACTAGACTGAGGGCGACGGGACAATTTCTTGGAGGGTATTGTAATAATGTGCAACTGCTATAAATTATACTAATTTAAGTCTGCATTTTTTGGTTTTCATTGAAATCACGACAACATTGTTATGGGTATACGACGTGTATTTCATTGAATAGATTTTTTTTTAAATTTTTTATTTGATCTCGTTCTACACATTTAGTCACATACAACTTTTTTATATACATATACAATATATCTTCCAAACATTAAATTAGTATCTAGCTAATCTCTATCAAAATTAAATTATTAATTCAGAGACTTTTAAAAACTCATATAATATTCTATAGTTTGCTTCGTCTTTTATAATACAACTCGGTATTATCGAAACGGTTTAATAATATTTTTGTCACTGTACAATTTGTCTAACATTTTCTTTCTCTGTTTTTTTATATCCATTACATTATGGTTATATTTCTAATAACATACAATTTGATTTTTTTCTATTGACATTTATAAAAGCTTCATTAAAAGTTAAATAGGATAAAGCGGAGCTTAAAGACCGTGGTAAAAAGGATCACCAACAATATTTCAAAAATTAATTAAGTTAGGATTTTTTTAACTACGGTATTTGAAAGCAGAATCAAAAATGTGTAACCAGCAACGTTTTGAATCAAGCTACGACCTTGTTTGAAAATCTATAACAAAAGTAGTTTCTTTTGTTGTTAGTTTTTTGGTTTTGAGTACGGTTGTTATGTTTACCAGATTCTAAGATAATTTTTAAGTCTACGTTATTTAATTGTTTTAGTAATAATCTTATTTAATTATTTATAGTAATAATCTTAAGTTGGATTTATAATACCTATATTATTAGCTTAAAGGTGGGTGTGGTAAAAAGAACCAACTGAATCTTTACCCTGGCAAAGGCGTAAACAATAAAAAATAGTAAACTATTTTTAACATTGTATGATTTCGTGCCTTAAGGCAAATTGCTGGAACTTCCAGCATCTTAATGAAATATTCGAAGAATATTAAATGTTTTCAAATAGATTATTATGAATAATGTAACTTTCATTATTCTTATTTTATAAAAATTAAATAAAGAAAACTTAATCAATCGAATTTAAAATGAAGAACATTGTCAAATATTTCTAAGTATAAATTGAATTGCAAAGTTAAAACTATTTATTTGATGTATAGAAGTGATGTTTAGAAATTTAGCAAATTAGAATTAAAATGCGAATTATCTTTCGATATTCAAAAAAGTTTTTTTTTGAAAATTAAGAAAAAAAATCATTGCTCTCCCCAAAAGCAACCGTTTCGTCAACATGAACAGAAAGTTTTTCAAATTATTCAAATCTGACGCTTAGTTCTCTCAAAAACTGAAATTTTTAGAACTTTTTGCTTTACATCTCCGAAGCCGCGGGATCTGTCTTCGTCAAAAACTAATTAGCACGTCTCATTGAATAGGAATCGAATGTTTTTTAAATCATTATAATCGTTTCATGACAAATTGTCTCCAAGCATACACATATACACATACTCACACATGCAGTTTTCTGAGGTTTGCCAAAATGTTCAGAAACCTCTCAAACGTGAAAATATGCAAAAATTTTCATTTTCGATTTTTGGCCCATTACTATGACTTACCCTACGGGAAGTTAACCAAAATATAAGTTCAGTTTAAAAAACATTTTTCACGAAACAAATTAAAATAATAGTGATGAATATTTCTGACTAAAAATAACAGATCAAGATTAAATACAGTATGATCTTTGTAAAACATGTGTCCTTAAAATTTATATTTTGAATTGGTTGAATAGCTATTATTTCGTATAATTCTTTCAAAATTAAAAATAAGTTATGGGATCTGTTTGCCACATGGCTATTCTACTTTAAAATTCTCAATTAATGCGGTTCTTACTGCTAAAGTTCAATAAAATTTTCAAGCAAATGTTACAATAATCTAATTATTAGATTTATTCTTCAGGTCGAAACTCGATATCTTAGCCTTAGCTCTTATCCTAGTCGTAGGTTGGAATGCGCCGATCTGGAAATATTTATGAAATAGTCTTTCGTGCGCGCACGTAGCACATCGCATTACTGCCGTTTTCGGCTACATGGCAATTCCCGACAAGATATGTGTCTACGTTTCGGACAGACTACTTAATAGATGATTACTCTTAATAGAAATGCCTCTTAAAGAATTAGATAGAGAAGAATTGATTAAAAAAAATAAACTCAATATTATATTACTCTATAATATTCTCAACAGCACCTTTAGAAGCTTGTTTCAATTCCATAAGAAGTCAATCGTAGTAATATCAGTAAGTGATTTTATTACACACTTATTGTTTTACCATGTGAATCTGCATCATTACAATCAAAATTGAAATTATTTGTTGCTTTATTTTTCCTAATATCAAATAGATTCCTAGTGATGTATGTCATCTGAAGGCAAATTGCTGGAACTTTCCGTACCAAAAATTGAATTTCTTAAAAAAGATTTAATTTTTTTTTAAAAACTGAAACAATTAGATTTTTGAAAATTTTAAATTTTTTGAAAAATTTTGATTTTTTTTTATTTTTTTGAAAATTTTGAACTTTTTATTTGTCTAATTCAACACTTTTAAGATAATCTAAAAAAATATATCTATTAGTTATCGAAATTTTCATGATAAAAATTTAACTCGTTTATTTCGTGTAAATTTTAATATAAGTTTCAAAATATCTTGAATATTTCTGCATTCTTTAACTTTTTAACGTTGAATTTTTGCACACGATATGCATAATTATTCCCATGCAAACTTGTTTTGATGTTTTGTGAATAAAATATCAAAAAGTTTTTTTTTATTATGGTTACGTACCACAACCAAATCAACAATATTACACAAAACTATATTTTAAATTTTTTAAAACATTTACTTTAATGCTTTTAGATCAATATCTATATCAATAATCCTATGCCTTGTATTGTTGTTGTAATGATTTTAAAACCTGACATATAATATTTCGATTTAGCTGCTACTAAAGCATTTTAAAAAAAATTGCTAGAACAATTCTGTATCGTGAATGATTCAAAAATTTTTTTTCAAATATATTCCATATCTAACTCTAAATCTGGTCGTAAGATTACTTTAGGTAACTTTACGAGAGTCATATAAATTACAGCTTTGTCATAAAATAATTCATTTAACGAATCTTTTGCATACCTTGGATTTTTCCAACGTCTCATGATATTAATTTCGTTATAATGAAATTTATAAGGATTGCATCGTAGACATGGGAAGAATTCGCACGTTTTTCTAAGTCATTTCATGCGCTCTCACATCAAAGATGTTCGAATCGTTCTGTGCAAGTCGTCCCAGAAGAATTTTGCTTTTTCTGAGAATTTGATGAGAACTTTTCGTTGTGTTCTGCTCTATTATGTTTCGTGCTTTATACGTACGACGTTTTCCTATGACAGATGTGAAAATAAAATTCGCGATATCGTCTGTTTGAGCGGAGACGTTTACGTCAGGCAGCTTTTAGTGGCATACGACACTTTTCACCGTCAATTTAAAATGCATTAGAGCAAATATTGCGATAGGTATTGCTTAAATACCTCACTCGGAACAGATTTTTGATAAATTACCGGTTGATGTATTTATATTTTATTCAAATAAATTGGTTACATTCGCTTCTATATAAAAAACTAACAAATAGAATTTATATTAGTAGTAACATTGAATGATTGATTTTAAATCATATGAAGTACCTATATTGATAGTTAGCTTAAATATATTTTTTAATTTTATTGGGTTTTAATTAAGGATTACAGACAATACAGAACAAAGCACTGCTACTAGTACCAGACAAATTGAAAGACACAGTTAAAACACTACTAATTTACACATAGGCAGGCTGACGTACCGAAAGTATACCATTACGTAAAAAGTTCACTGAGAATTTTTACCTCACCTTTCATCTCAGATCATCCTCACGCTAAGGAGAAATATTTGCCCACCTGTTGTAATGTTTAACCAAATGTTGCAACAGACAAATGTAGTTAAATACTTGGGCTTGCACTTCGATGCCAAACTAACATGGAAATACCATATTCAAAAGAAACGCCAACAGCTGGAAATCACGAGAAGAAAACTGTACTGGTTATTAAACCGAAAATCTCAGTTGAGCACATGCAACAAACTTCTTCTGAACAAAGTCATGTTGAAACCAATTTGGACGTACGGAATAGAGCTCTGGGGAACGGCACGCAAATCCAACACCACCATAATACAAAGATTTCAAAACAAGATTTTGAAAGAAATTATAAACGCACCCAAGCATGTCCCAAATTGGTTGGTTCATACAGATTTGAATATTAACACTATTAAGAAAGAAATTGAAAAGTTTAGTCTGAGATACAAGAATAGAATACAAAACCACCCTAACGTCATGGTCAAAAACTTAATAAAAATCCATGGCATTGAACGGCTCAGAAGAAAACGGCTTCTTCTTGATAGTCTTTAGTAATCCTTTAATATGTACAATTACTCATAGACTTAATTAAATATTTTCACAACAGGACTACATCTATAAGCTAAACATATCCAACATCGGATCACCAATGGGTGACCTTTTGACCTTTTTCCTTTATTTAAGAAACCATCAAAATTACTGAATGTTGTATAAGAACGACAGATTGTAATTCACAAATGTAAATAAAAAAAAACTTTTATCTCAAATGTAGGAATCACGACATTATCAATATCAGGGCCTTGGCCAATTCACTAAAGAAATAGTTTGGTATGGCAAACACACCTTTCCAAACTATATTCTGATCGACCCATGGATGTAATTGGAACAATATTCATTTTGCTAATTATTGTTATGTAATTTATGTAAGTAAAGAATTGTCAAATTGACAATCGAATTGACGACAGATTGACATCGATTTAATTGTGAAAGTCCTGTCAATATAAGTTGTCAATTGTCAATATAAGTTTTGTCAAGTTAAGTTACCTAATAGAATTTTTATTATTTTATCATATTTTGTAAATATTACCAGTGTGAACGTTGCATTCATCGGGTGAAGCGTGCGGTGTCAGATTCTGGCAGTAGATTCCTGGAGCTTTCATTATTGCGTCTGCATTCCTGGAAGATTCCGAGTAGGAACTCACAGATAAAGACGAAATTTTTTGCATGACTGTAGATACGCAATATGCCATTAAGAAAAAACAAATATGATTGATTGTATACGCATAAACGGAATATAGTAATGACATATGCTCTAATTGGAAATTAAAAAAATGAAATAAATAAATTAGTTATGATCGATCGTTTTAAAACGTTGGCAAAAAATGTATGTTAAGCACTATTTGAATTGTAGCATTATCATTCTAGATTGTGAGGAAAATCTAACGATATTAATATTTTACTTAAAATATTTTCCGTATGACTTCAAGTAGTTTGTTAAATTTTTAATTATAGTTTTAGTATTCAAAACAATATTATTATTCATTAATTAAAATAATTTAGGGTTTTTTATCTTATTTTCAATTGAATAACAAATACTAAGAACAATTATAAACTATTTATAATTACTACAAAATTTTAAAATTATTATAAAGATTTTGATACAATTTTTGTAGGGTGATATTCAACATTCATTTAAAATATTTAAGTGTTTAGTGAAAGATTCAGAACCTTTCGTTAACCTATTCAAAAACTTTAATTATTTATTTTTCGTGAATTTAGTAATATACTTAAGTTATTATTATTATTCAGTTAAAAATTATTTGAAAAAAAAATCTGAAAAATTTTCAAATAATAAATTGTGTAATTAGGGTATTTGGTTTGATTTAAAGCTGAGTAAATTTACTATGATAAAATAATTCTGCGTATTGTCAAATAAAATTATTTGATTTGATAGGTTTTTGTCAACGAGAATTTTTTGCATATTAGTGTTCGAAATTCTTGGAGAATAATCAATGCAATCAATACAAGTATCATATGTAAATCTAAATATTTTCTAGTAATATATCTGTTTTGCCAGATATTTGCCAGATTGCCGTAATTGGGCCAGACGAATTTTACTTAGTAATAGACATTAATTTTGATTACATATAAAACATTTAATGAGCAATTTCACAGAAAATTTAACGTCATATTTATCACACTGTAAAAAGCAGATGCATGATGAATATATAATTTTTAAATAATTTCATTGGGGCGGCGACTAAGTTAATCAACGTAAATATTCGAATGCTGTATAAGTTTGGTTTATTTATCGAAACCAGACAATATAATGCAGTGGCTTGCCCTATATCGAATATAGCTGAAGATAGTTTGCGCTAACTAGTTTTAATTCAGTTTTCGCAGAATCTCAAAAGAAAAGAAGTTCAAATTGCACTTAGACTTTAATTGAACCGTTCACGGCGTGTTTCTGTCGCCTGAGGTTTTGTCAATATGACACCGAACATAATAAGACATTGGTTCTCAATCAATAAAATGAAATTAAAAAATTTATTTTATTAAATCAAGACTTTATTCACTTATATTGGGTTGTAAAATATAAGAAAATATAGGAATATAAGCAGTATAACCAGTATCAAAATAAAATGAATATAAATAGTTTGATCATATCAATTTGTGTCAGTTTTTTACATACTAAAATAGAATATGGTCATTAATATCAAGTATTAATAACTTAATTATTTTGAATAATAAACTTAATTATTGGCTGATGTATTAAATGCCATTCTCTTGTTACTAAAATGGATCGTATTTTCAATCAGAATTCAAATTCAAGATTATCTCAATGTGAACAAATTATTGTTGAGTTTTAAAATTCCAACTATGTTTAGTGATGTTCACAGAAGCAATCATATATCTTTCTAGAGAACATTTTGAACAATTATCATTATTAGTATTATTGTTATTTTGATTAACTATAATTCTAAAATATTTCAAAATTACCCCAACAATATTTCATTAGTTATTCTTAATATTTTGTACCTATTAAGTAAAAATATGGATTATATAATAATTATATGTAAGCAAACATTAAAACAATATTAATGACCACCCATACATGTTTTTGAAATGAGTAATATTATGCAGTTTTGAAGTTTTTTTTACGAACTGTATATTTAGAATATTTCATGCCATTACTGTGGATATACGGTAGCACTCATTAAAAATTTAATTTTTTTAATTATTGCTGTTTGTGATACACGCTCAAAGCTGCTTTATTTTTCATTAGTTTTAAATATGAAATTTAATAAAATTGTTGCTGCTTTCGCAATAACCATTCAATTATTATTTTAATGATTATGTTATCATAAAGGAATTTTTTATGGAACACTAAATTTCAATAATGATTTGAAACAATTAATTAATATAGAACCGAATGCGATCCATTCAATAAAAATTGAATGCAATATGCATTCGTCAATTGAGCAATTTTGAAAACAGTTTAAATGTTCAAATATTATTCCAATGAATAAAAAATTAACAACTTGTTTAATAATGTGGTTAAATAATATATGTTGGAATACGTAAACGAACGTATACAAACTTTATAATATTAACTTTTTTTATTTACCTAATAAATAAAACAAAATAATGGTGTTTTTCTGTACAGAACCATTAGCTAATAAGCTTTGAGAAACTCGTAATTTTGGCAAGATTAGTTAAACTTGCAATTTTCTAAAACTTTGCAAAAGTACAGTTCACCTTAATGACTTTTATCCAGAGCTTCCGAGTCAAGAATATTGACAATGTCTACAGAAAATAATTAAAAAAGTAACATTTTTGAAAAGTTTGCAAAGTTGTTGATAAAAAGTAGTTTGTGAAACAATACACAAACATACAAATGAAATATGTATAAATCCAAACAAATTAACAATTAGTTCAAAATGTTCTCGAAATGATTATTGACATTCTTAAAAAATCTTCTTATTTGCTTATTGACAAAAGATGAATTGCGGTTCATCACACATTTTTATTATTGAGATATAAACTAGATATAATTTGATAGTTAGTTGAAAAGTATCGCTGATAATATTTATTTCCGAAATATAATGTTAACCTTAAATATTGTTTTTAAAAACATAATACTTGTCTGATATATTGGCAAAAATACATGAAAGCAATTAGCATAGTTTACATACATAACAAGTTTTAAAACTTTATCTAAAGCTTGATGGAGAAATCGTTACCACAGCTTTTCTACTATCTCTGTTTTATTAATAGCAGCTGCAAAAGCCCAAGAGGTTTTACAGAATATTTAGCTAACATCAAAATAACCTTTTGGTCTCCTTAAATATAAACCAAAGCAAATTCGTATCCTTCAAAAACAGGGTTTGGCACAAAATTTTATAAGCTGCTTTGTGAGTCTACATTTAATTAGTAATTAGACTGAATTGATTCAAACATCAAACTAGTGGTGTACGTGGCTTCGTGCCTTAAGGTAAATTGCTGGAACTTTCCATACCGTAACGAAATGTTCGAGAAATATTATATGTTTTCAAATTATTTAAGATTATTATAAATATTGTAACATTGTGTAATATTTATAAGAGTTATATAAACTGAATTGCAAAGTTGAAATTATTGGTTTAAAATATATTAGAACTTTAGTCAGAGTTAAAAATAAAATCTCTATCTTTGTATCTGTATATTTTCAATATACAAAAAAATAAATTTGAAAAAAAAATTAAAAAAAAGAAAATAGAAACAATTTTTTTCCAAAAGCAATTATTTTGTTAAAACTAGCAGAAAATTCTTTGAATCATTCAAACCTGACGCTTAGTTCCCTCAAAAACTGCTATTTTTTGTACATTTTGCTTGGTATCTCCAAAACGACTAGACCTGCCTTTGTCAGAAACTAATTAACACCTATCCTCATCATTATAAATAAATAAATTGTTTTTTAGATCATTCAAATCGGATGTTCCGTTCTCTGAAAAACTCAATTTCTATTTTCTGCACTCTTTGCTAAGAATCTCCGTAACGGCTAGACTTGCCTCTTTCAAAAACTATTCTGCACATCTCCCTATCAATAGGAATCGGATGTTTTTCAAACCATTCAAGTCGGTTAATCCGTGCGCCCAAAAACGTGGTCGAAAAATTTGTATCCATACATACATACACACACACATCCATTTTTTCTGAGGTATGCCCAAATGTTCAGAAACCTTCAAAACGTGAAGAAATGTAAAAATTTTTAATTTCGATTTTTAGACGATCACAATAACTTACTCTAAGAGAAGTTAAAAATTAATAAACAATACAAAAAAATCTAGAGAAAAAATAAGATGTTTTAATTTTCTCAATCCATTCACCTGTTGAGAAGTGTTTCTTATTTTATTTTATATATAAATATAAATGTATTTAAATGTACCTATATATTACTATCGCCGATTATTGGTATCAGACTTATTAGCATTAGGTGTTTTATTTAAATTAAATTTATATTAATATATAAGAAATCGTTGAAGAGAAAACGTTGAAAAAAAGAGAACTCAATAAATTTAGGAAAATAAAGAATTTAGCAAATATTTTGTATTGGGTTCAAATATAAATTATATATGGTATACACAAGATTTGCAGTCGTTGCATCCCAAGAAGGGGTACTTAAACACTTTCTCATCGCAATAGTCGGTGGATTAGCCTCTCTTAAGTAATTCTTATAGAAAACTGCTATTGTATACACAATTTTAATACAAAACTTTCAATACCCAAATAATTGATTTGCTTTTGGGCATAGGTAGTTATGTATCCAGCATCCAATAAGAATGATTCATTACACATTTAATTTGCATGTTCATGCAACCTCATGTTTAATTACGGTACTAGTGAATAAACTAATTTCATGATTTGACAATTGAAATAGTTTTTTTTATTTTTTTTCATAAATTTATTAATGGAATAATATATTACAGTGTACTAGTGCATAAATATGAACAACCCTGAAAGATTTTGTCTTTCGCATTTAACGGTACCCGGAAACATTAAGAAAATATTTTCACAGCGTTCGCCGAGGCGCATCAGCCGCGCCGAATTTGATCGGCGATAATGAAGTCGGAACCGCGCGGGGGCAAACGAATACATTCTAATGAAAACCCTCACTTTCTACAGTAATTTTAACATTTATCTGTTGCCGAAAGGATTGCCGCCTCTGATTTAATTAATTTTACTTTTTAATCCGCACTCGTTCGTTCGCATTAATTAAAAATCCTCGAACGACTCATTCTGCGGAGTCAATATTAACAGGGATTAAAACGTTTCAAAAGCAACGCCTAAGAGAACTTAAAGATTTGCATGAGTCACTTCAACAAACGACGTATTTTCTCATTCTTAAAATAAATCTCGTAAAATAACTTATAGTTTTTTGTCCAAACCACTTCAAAAGCCGATCTCGAATTCGCTCTTATAACGAATTTAGTAGTAATTCTTTCCGGAAAATTCTGCGAAGCTCTTGATTAGTATATAAACATAATATAAGAGTAATGAAACTAATGCAAAGCAAAAAAAGCTAATTTATTTCACTTGACAGTTTTTCCATTTTCATAGACTATAAGTCGATGGATATCTCCGAAAAGGCTGTACCTAATCAGCACGTCTCCCCATCAATAGAAATTTAATGTTTTTTGAATTGGTTGATCCGTGCTCCCGAAATCGTCGACAATAATACATATATACATAATATTATATATATATATATATATATATATATATATAATATATACGCGCACACACATTTACCCTAGGTAAAGTTAAAAAAATCTCTGTACAATTTCCATATTTGTTTAGCGACTAGTCTTTTTTCACGATATGTAATAATAAAACATGATGTAATGTAGAAAATTCATTTTGATCTATATTAACCCAGAGATATAGATGAGTTTTAATACCCGCACATTAAAGAAAAATCATTCTATTCGGCGATGTAGCGCCGAGTATTTCGCATAATAAAACGGTAGCATTTTCACAAGATAAAGCCGCAGGCTTGAACTATGGCGTATAAATTTTAAATATGCCAACCCGTTGGTTGGTTTTATACCGTCGGAATTTATTAGTATATATTGCGACGCAATATCATAAAATGATAATTTAGTACGTCGCTATCAAATAGCGATATTGGAATTTGTTATTTCGCGTTCATTCAATAAATATTTATACGGAATTCTCAACTTTATTACCTTCTCAAGTGGCAATATCAGACCTGATATCGGAAAATCCTTCAGGTACAAACCACTGAAGTGACATGCGTAAAATGAAAATCTAATAAATACATAAATTACGTAGTTTTTGCGATATCAATTGAATAAACATTGATATTTGATTTTATAACATAATATTTATTAGTGATGAACATAAATTCTTTTACATTGGTGCATATTCAGTAATATAGTTTTAATATATCTGAATTAATAATGCGCTTCAAATGAAAAAGTCTGTGGTTTTAATTTTTAATAATGGGGATGAAAAATTCATGAGCAATTAAGAAACTACAAATTGATGAAGACGAACGGCATTGTGCCGGATTGAGAATAAAAGTTTCATTTAGCGAAGAATATCTTTGTTATAATTATTGTTTTTTTTTTTCAATTTTAGAAATATTATGCATTTTATCTGCCCCAAGGCGGGTTCATTATTTGTGGTGCTTTACATCAAGGACCTGTCTTCGGGCAGACTACCATTTATTACTATTATGCATTTAATATTTATTAAATGTGAGGGTGTTTGATGAATAAAATCATTTAAATCATGATTATAAATTCATATGCATATATTTTATTTTAAAAATATTAAATGAATGAATGAATTTATATTTGTATTAAGTATACCTTATATATGGTATTTAGAACTAAAATTATATCAGTTTATGCTGCTATTAAATCTTTTCATTCGATGATACATTCAATAAAAATTGATGATTATTCAAGATATCGTATAATAAGTATATTTCGAACCTTATTTTGTAATTTTAATTTTTGTTCAAAAAACCTGAGTTTATTGCGCAATGAAACAAAATTGTTATCTGAAATAACGCAAGTTCAACGTAAAGATTATATGTACAAACACGAGTTATTTTTATTTTTGTAGAAAAATATATAACAGAATAGGACATTCTAAAGATAGAATAATAAATTATTTCGGTTTTTTACATATTACTAATTGTGATATAAAGAAAAATATTACCAGATTTTTCCGAGTACGTCACTTGATCATACATCACTTCAGAATTTATACAAGTTAATATCGCGCGACATTCAAACGTCGTGAAATATGAACAAAAGCAAAGAAAAAATATATGTTATAAGATATTCGTGAGTGGAAACGCATTGGGTTGCTCAAAACTTTCCTGAAAAGTTAAATATAATTCAGAGAAAAAAAACTCACGCCTGAGTGGTTGCTAAGGATTTTATGATTTTGAACGGAACAACCTTTGAAAAGTATTTTAATATTTCTGTATAATGTTTTCCCTGCTGTATGAATTAAGCACAGAGATATCTTTTAGATAGCAAGATCTTTTTTACGTTCAAGATGCATAGCAAATATTAATACATTATCAAATGATATGTAGGATCGATTAGATCTGTTCTAATAACAAACTATATATATATATATATATATATATATATATATATACATATACAGGGCCGGTCCTGGAGTCCTTAGCGCCCGCATGCAACTTTTATTCTAGCGCCCCCCCCCCCTATTAATTTTCACGTTTTTAAACAGTTATCATTAAAATTATATAAATACTTACATATTTATTTTTAATTATTCTGGATTTAGTGCACAAAAATCAGATATAATCTAAAAGCGTATAAAATATATTGATTTTAAATTTATTTAGAAAATCGAGGCTATTTGGGGGTTGATTATAATCAAGTATTTTGAAATTTTCAATTATTTTTAACGCATGTGCAATATTAATTATTAAAAAAACTAGCATTTAATTTTCAAACATAACACTCATATTCATGTTGGATTTTTTAAATTTTAATTTAATTTAATTTTTCATCATTTACAAAATCCAAAATTGCGTCGTAAACTTCTCCTTATTGATATCGTAACAGCCGTCATATTCAGAGTATCAGCTTGTTGTTTTAAAGTTAAATTTTAACGTATTTTAGAAGTATTGTTCAAAAATCAGTAAAAATGCAAAGAAATTACACATTGAACATATATTAGGTTGTCAAATATCTCCCTTCCGCTTTTTTGCTCTTAGTTTATAATAAAAAAGGCGGAAGGGAGATATTTGACAACCTTATATATTATATGTATATTATAATAATATATATATATATATAAACATAAATATTAGGCTTTTAATGAAGTATCGAAAAAAGTATGAAATTCGAAAATATCGGTTTTTAATGTATAAATGGTAATTGACAAATATAGCCAAATTACCAGAATGAAGAAAACAGTCGCAAAGGATTGCAACTTGATTGGTTCTCGAGATATTCTAAAAGTGGGAACAGAAATGTTAAGTATTGTTTATTGCATGAATACTTCAGATTTTTACAGTTATATCTCGTTTCTTTATAAGTTCATTATTAATATAAATCTTATATTATTATACAAATATAATATTCAAATTTTTAATAAAATTGCTCGGATAGAAAATAATAGTTTTTTTCTTACTTGTCTTCAAAACTAACTCGACAATTGATTAGTTTTCAATTTTTTTTCAAAATAATTAATATTTTAATAATAGCAGTTATTTGAAAATCGTTAGGTTTTTAAACGCACAATACAAAACACGAGAATTGATAACCACTATTAAAATAATTTGAGAGTGAAAAATGAATTTTCTTATTAAATGAAAAACATGTCTTGAGTTTCGTCTCAGTTCAGCACAAATATTCTATTTTTACGTCCCTCATAATGAATACGCATTTTATGTCTGACATCGTTTCGGCAATTTCCTACACTGTGCACCGCCGCCACGCGACCCCGTCCCCTAAATCTAACATCGCATAGGAGATTTCAGGTCAAATCTACCTGTGCCCAATACTTGCGAACAAATGAGATAAAATCACAGATTCTCAATCTATGAAAATAACAACTATATTTTTCGTAACTTGGTAATAATAAAAACACACATTGGACGTCATTTCGACATTGTAATTGTTATTCTATTTCTTTGAAATCATTGATTAACACATTCGAGATGTGCATTCAAATTTTACTGATTTTTTGCCTTTTCAACATTTTTTAATACTTTAGCCGAAAAAGTACAAAAAATCTAGTTTTTTCAT
>NW_020539725.1:33573197-33592518 GCF_003426905.1 Ctenocephalides felis | reverse complement strand
TTAAAATTTAATTGTTATAAAAATATAATGATAAGAGACAAAATCTGATTCTGATTATTATTATTAATAACATGAAGAATGAATGTGCTTAATATTCCAAATGAACAGTTGATTTAATCGCCGATTCATGGATTATGAACATATTACCGAATGTATATTAATGTTAATTTGATTGACGTTCATTTAATTGAAATGTTGAAATAGCAGTTATATCCAAAGTATATTGGAGCATTTCAATAACTATTATGATATTATACTAATTGTAAATATAGTTCGATTTGATAAAAAAGCTCTACTAACCTGAAAAAAAAATCCAAAAAAGATTACTTATTATTAAAAATCATTATAGATTTAAACATGTATGCATAAAGTTACAGTGACGTGAAAAAAGCACAGAATTTTAAAGTTCCTAAATTGTTAATTTCGTGTATTCAAGACTTCATCACTTGAGTATACATTAGAAATGCATATTATTAAAATATACTAAAATGATTAGAATCCCAAAAATTAAAAAAATTAGTAAAGCGAAAAGTTGAAAAAAATAGTTTTTTTGTACAAAACTTCAAATTTCAGAACGTTTAATTTTAATAGTACAAATATATATTTTTCCATAGCATCTCATAGCTATTTCATCAAAGTACTCTAAGAAATAATGATGAATGTATACTAACAGTTATGTTACTCCGATTTTACTTTGAATTTACTTTTACCCACTATTGGTTTATGATAAAAAATCATGAACCTCTAACTTGCAACGTTTTTCTAATTTAATTAAATAGTTATAAACCATGAAAAATATAAGATTGAAATCGTTTGAAATATATTAGAAATATCATAGTAATAATTAGTATTTAGACATTATTTTACTTAAATAGTGATTAGTATTAGTATTATATATGTATACAAATAGTCAAGATTTAGTACTCTATAATCAGAAAATAAAATAGATAGTCATTTCATAGTCTGGTAAATCTACAGGTTTATTTTTTATTTCAAAATCTTCTTCATTATAGCTACAATTTTTCTTCATCTGATACTGAAATAGTTTATTTTATTTTCTCCAACATCATATTTTTAACTTCCCGTAGGGCAAGTTATAGTAATCGCAAAAAAATCGAAAATAAAATTTTTTACATATCTTTACGTTTCAAAACCTTCTGAACATTTTGGCATACCTTAGAAAAAATGGATTTATGTGTGTGTGTGTGTGTGCCTGTTCGGATACAAATTTTCGTCGACGATTTCGGGAACACGGATCAACCGATTTGAATAATTTAAAAAACATTTGATTCGTATTGATAATGAGACGTGCTGATTAGTTTTTGGCGAAGGCAGGTCTAGCCGTTCCGAAGATACGGGGCAAAAAGTGCCGAAAACGGTAACTCAGTTTTTAAGAAAACGGAGCGTCCGATTTCAATAATTCAAAAAACATTTTACTTGTATTGACAAGATAAAGAATTGATCAAATTTTAATGAGGGCAGGACTAGCGGTTTCGGAGATCTAACGTAAAAAGTAAAAAAAAATCCATTTGGCGGTCAAAAATGATCATTAGATATATGCACATCAAATTATCAGATATTTTATAGAAATTTTAACAATAAGTATAAATTTTGTTTACATTCCTATGGGTTCCGTACCAATGTTTATCCGTTAGACGGCTACACGGCGCTTACGCGCTTTGACATTTCCAAAATATGTCAAAATACAGAAAAAAGTAATTTTTTGTGAAATTTATAGTTTCTCAAAAATCTAGTTTTTTCGAAATAAATTTTTTTCAAAAATGTTAATCGTTTTTAAAAAAATAATAATTTTTGGAACGAAAAGTTCCAGCAATTTGCCTTAAGGCACGATGCCATGCGCCCAGTGGTTTATAAACCGGTTCAAAAACCGGTTCTCATGTTTTTTCCGGTTCCGTTCGAAAAGAAAAGAAACAAAAATTATTACAAAACCCATTGTGTGCACATATATGTATGTTTATTTCAATAATAAGAACATTTAATAAAAAATAGTTGAATAATAATTTATAAAATTTACTTATTAAATCATTTTCTGTATGTAGCGATTTTTCATATTTTTTCTTGCCGGAACGCGTTCCTTCCCAAAAATGATTTGCCGGAACGACGTTCCGGCGCGTTCCGGCTCGACAACACCACTGCATGCGCCCCACTAGTTCAAATATTTTTTCCACCTTAGAGTCCACGTCTCTAATCCGTACAAAGTCATGTACCAAGTATCTGATCCGCACATTATATGTAGATCCCCAATATCTCAAAGCGCTTATCAGTTTTTGCTACACTTCTTTTACATGACTCAGTGGCTTTAATATTGGTATAATGTTTGATTCAAAATTCCAAACAGTACCTACATGGAGTTGACGTATTCTGGTTCCTGGCGCGGACAGAATCTTTTGTTTTGTTCATGATGCATTACCGCACGGGCTTCTCTTACATAGTCGGGGGTATCGTGAAACGCGAAAGCTCCAAAAACAGCAAGCGACCAGAATAACATGAATAACAAGCACGGCTGGAGGACTTAATGGTCCGTATGATGCCTAACACCTACCCTGGGCGAAGGTACGTCTACGTGGAAACCCATGCATGTTCAAGAGCTGTTTTACTATGAATTTTCTACAAGCAGTTTCTTACAGAATGAATTCGATAAGACCGTGCACAGTTTTTTTTTCAATATGCATAGATAGATACTGAAACTAGTGGGATGTATCGCCTTGGCAAATTGCTGGAACTTCCCGTACCGTAACGAAATGTTCGAGAAATACTGAATATTTTCAAATAGATTATTATAAATATTGTAACATTGTTTAATATTTATATATAAGAATTATATAAACTGAATTGCAAAGTTAAAATTAATTATTTAAAGTATATTAGAACTTTAGCCAGAATTAAAACAAAATCCGAACTATTTTCGATATACAAAAAAAAACTAAAAAAAAAAATATCAATCAATCAATCAATTATTTTGTTAAGACATGCAGAAAGTTCTTTGAATCATTTAAATCGGACGCTTAGTTCTCTCAAAAACTGCCATTTTTTATACATTTAGCTCCGTATCTTTGAAATGGCTGAACCTGTCTTTGCCAAAAGTAATAAACACTTCAAATCGGATGCTCCGTTCTCTCAAAAACTCGATTTCTATTTTCTGCACTCTTTGCTCTTTATCTCCGTAACTGCT
The DNA here is from genome assembly GCF_003426905.1 of Ctenocephalides felis. Lineage (NCBI taxonomy): Eukaryota > Metazoa > Arthropoda > Insecta > Siphonaptera > Pulicidae > Ctenocephalides > Ctenocephalides felis. Next base: position 33,589,325 of record NW_020539725.1, on the reverse strand, counting down.
GGACCTGCCTTTGCCAAACACTAATCAGCTCATCTCCCTATCAATAGGAATCGAATGTTTTTTGAACCATTCAAATCGGTTGATCCGTGCGTCCGAAAACGTGACTGGAAATTTGTATCCATACATACATACATACATACATACACACACATCCATTTTTTCTGAGGTATGCCAAAATGTTCAGAAACCTTCAAAACGTCGAGAAATGCAAAAATTTTCAATTTCGATTTTCGGCCCATTACAATAACTTACCCTACGGGAAGTTAATATTTGTCTCCCATAAAATGATATATGTCAACTAAAACAATATGAGCAAAGATCTAATATTAAAGTATTACAGGACCTCAATAGGTATGTATTTGCAATTTTATATTTAACCTTCATAATAATCAACTACAATATAGAAATCTAATATAAAGTATCTATTTGATTTTATATTAGGAATATAAATCACTGATAAATTATTAATGATTTATTCAAGGTATATATTTATTTAAATAAATAAATTTATTTGTGAAGTGAAGTGGTGGGTATGTGTGGGTATGTGTTCAGATACAAATTTTTTGTCGACGATTTCGTGAACACGGTTTGAATAATTAAAAAAACATTCGATTTATATTGACGGGGCAACGTGCTGATCAATTTTTGGCAAAGGCAGGTGCAGCAATTTCAAAGATACAGGGTAAAAAGTGTCAAAAATAAGAATTTTGAGAGAACGGAGCGTCATATCAGAACTGATATAATGAAATGAAACAGAAATAATATAATGAAGAAATTAGTTAATTTTTTAGAAAGACAGGTTCAGCGGTTTTGCAGATCCCACAAAAAAAACTTTTAAAAAATTGCCATTTGGTCGTTAAAAATGATCATTTGATATATGCACATGAAATTATCAGATATTTCATAGAGATTTTAATAATAAGTACAAATTTTGTTTGCATTTCTATGAGTGCAGTACCAAGATTTATAATTTTTAACAGTTAGACAGCGACTCGGCACTTATGCGCTTCGTCTATTAATATCTTCCATATTTCGTCTTTAAAGCAGCTTCGCAAAATTGCTTTGGAAAAAAGACAAAATTTTAAAAAAAAAACTATGGAAAATGTCAGCAATTTGCCATAAGGGACAATGCCATGCACAATTAGTTTAGTATAACAATAAAAATAAATCTATACACAATAGAAAGCCTAAGATTACATCTTTTTTATGCAGCATAATGAATATTTTTATTGCAAGTTAATGTTATTAGGCTTATACCACTGAACCGTCGCCTTATAAGACAGTTGCGTAACAAAGCTTAGATCGAATATCCGAGTCAGTCTCAAGTCATGCAAGACGAAGCATCCGCCGCTGGATCCGATTAGCAATCTCTGCGGAAATCCAGCTAACGCAGCCGGAATGTCAAGATCTCATTTACAAATGGACTTACAGATATTAATAATATTCTGATCGTCTAAGCCATAGGTGGGGAACCTGCGGCCTCGAGGCCGCATGCGGCCTCCGGGAGGTTCTTGTGCGGCCCTTTGCCGTCTCTAGTACAAAATAGCAGAGTTACTTTCAAACAACCATTGTACATCAACGTCATGACAGTTCCGCGAAAAATCCCACCAAAAACAGTTATATTGTAACATGACATCAGATTACTAGCCTGAAACACAGGCTCTTAGGCAGATACAAAATAGAGATGTAATATATTATATTAATATTATTTAATATAAGTAATATTTTCGATTTCGCAAGACATCGCCTATTATATGATTCAAGAAGTATTATAAAATAATTAACAGTGCAAAAGAATCGTTAGCACCCGGGTTGAAGATTTTTATGCATATCCGTAGTAAAATGATAAAAATTTATACTTCTCGCAACCAAAAGCAAATCCGCAGCTTTGGCGGAGATCGGAGCAACCAGATTTTATCTAGATATATTGGAAAGAGTTAACGTTACGTTTAAAACATTAATCCTTTTTTTGTTATGGTAACTATTGTCATGAATGACAACAAGCAGGAATATTCATACCGAAAGTTCACAAATGAATTTAATCTGATTTTTCCAGAGCCCGAAATTCTCTACATTGACCTTTAACAATTTTAGATATTATTGTTGCAAAATAAAAATCTGTCAGTGAATTCAATGTTATAAGAAAAATATATAATTTTTTATTTCAAATAATTATGTAACAATAAGAATATGAATGTCAAATTCAAATCGAAAGACTTTAATATCATTTTTATATAAAAAATGAATGTTTAAATGAAATTAAAACGAACTATAATTCGATTTTATCGAAACGAAGTCGATTTTATCTCATTACATACGTTCGAAACATACCAACTTTTTTTCCCAATCTTCAAGAAAAATGAATAAAATTCAGTTCGATTTCCTTCGACACCCAGAAATTTTACATCTCGGCATTTATTGAAAATTCATTTTGTCATAAATTGCTCAGTTGCCAAGCTAAAACAAAGCCAAACTAGTTGGTATTGGTATTTTGCCTTGAGGCAAGTTACATGAACTTCCCGATATGTGTAAATAATCGACTTAATCAAAAAAAAAGTGTAAATAATATACTTCATCAATCCTACTTTAAAAAAACGATAACAATTTTAGCAAAGTTTGACGAATTTTTAAAATTAAACTATTTGTCGTAACAACGCCAAAAAAGTTCCGTGAAAATTGGCTTATTTTTTTTTTAACTGTTAATTACAAGAAAACGGCTCGGTAGATTTTCACCTAAAACTAATCAGTATCATTCCGAACTAATATCTTTCGAACAGTTTTTGATTTTTTAATCGATTCGGTAGTATCAGCACAAATGTGGACCAAGAGTTTAACACTTTTTTCCAAATTACAAAGAAACGGCTCGGCCGATCGTCGCAAACTGAGAAACAATAATCCTCATCGAGATACATCAAATGGTTTTTAAATTTCTGAAATCGGTTCAGGCGTTTTTGAGCAAACCTCGATGGAAGTTCTAATTTTGACAAATTCCAAAAAGACCATACTAATTTTTGCAAACTTTGGCGAATTTTTAAAGCTGAACGAGTTGTCGTAGGTCCGTAATATTTTTGTATGATCTAGAAGACTATGGTATCTACCGTCAAAAAAATAATAATAAAAATCGTCAAATTTTTTTTTTGATAAGAAAACGGCCCGGCCGATCTTTACCAAAAACTAATCAGCACGATTTCCAACCAATATCTATCGAACGGTTTTTGAATTTTCAAAATCGATTCAGAATTTCGGGCTAAAACGTGGGCGAAAAATTTTTCACTTTTCTGCGATTTAGAAAGAAACGGCCCAGCCGATCATCGCCCGAAACTCAGAAACGTTAGTCCTCATCGAGATACATCAAATGGCTTTAAAGTTTTTCAAATCGGTCCATCCGTTTTGGAGAAAACGTCGATTTACGGCAAAAAATCTGTTCACACTCACGCACACACACATACACATACTTTTTTCAAATTCGGTCTCATTCGATTCAGAATGGCTTGAAACGTCGAGAAAACATAAAATTAGCAAGTCGGATTTTTTGATGAAAACATTAACTTCTCCTTCGGGAAGTTAATAATTTTACGAAAGTCACTTTTTTTGGTCAATCAGCTTATGCGGCCTCTTTCATTGCTGCCTAATTTAAGTGCGGCCTCTAATGGCAAAAAGGTTCCCCACCTCTGGTCTAAGCCGAGCATTCCGACGTTTCTATGAACGTGAACCATGTATAGGATTGGAACTAGTATGATTGAATGAAATAAATTTTACTTGAGCAGATAATAATATTAAACTAAATCGTGATGGATACTTTGCAGTATAATAATATATACTAAGTATTTCTTAATTTATATTTACATTTTTGCAAGAAACTAAAATTTTATTTAAAACTAGCAAACCCGGCGAACTCCGTTTCGCCACCAGATGGTTTCGTGAAAAAGATGAAGAATTTTTTTTTGTTTTATATTTGAAATGAAAATGAGTAGCTGTCAAACAATGTATCTACCGGCACCATTTACTCAAAATATTGGTTTGTAGTATATGCTAAGTATCAGAGATGACGCTGTATGTGAAAAAGATTTTTCCGCTTTTCTGTTGAAATTTTTCTTCAATTTTCTTTACTATAAACCTCACGGAGCCCGAGACCTTTCCAACGAATGCAAAATCGTCGAAATCGGTTCGTGCGTTCTAGAGTTATATCGTCAGGAAAGAAAACCCGACTTATTTTTATATAATAGACTAGCAAACCCGACAAACTCCGTTTCGCCACCAGATGGTTTCGTGAGAAAGATGAAAAAATTTTTTGTTTGTTTTATATTTGAAAAGGAAAAATGTGATTTTATTATACAACAGTAATAAATTTATTTCGATTACAAAAATGAAGTGTTTTTTAGTTGAACTTCTCTAAGTGAATAAAAGTAAATCGGCAAATTATCCGTTTCATGGAAGTGGTCTTTGGTAAACCACATTTTTGTTTTTTGGTCTGACGTTAACACAAACAAAGCGGATGGTTTTCCAACTCGTGAACAGGCAACGTATAACTGCCCATGTGATAGATAATGATTTTCTAAATAATCTGTTTGAAATTTATCCCGCAAACACTAAGCGATTGGCCTTGCGGCTTGTTAGTTGTCATTGCGAACGTAAGGCAAACTGGAAATTGCAATCTCGCATTAAGGCACGATGCCATGCACACTTATTTTCTTAGCTATAAACCTTGCGGAGCTCGAGACTTTTCCAACGAATGCAAAATTGTCGAAATCGGTTCTTGCGTTCTAGATTTATATCGCCAGGAAGGAAAACCCAACTTATTTTTATATATATATATATATATATATATATATATATGTAGATAATCTATTTGAAATTATTTAAAACAATTGTTGATTATTTTTATTACTCGAATTTTTAATTACGGTGCATGAAGTTCCAGCAATTTGCATTAGGACACGATGCCATGCACCACTAATTTTCTTAGCTATAAACCTTGCTGAGCTTTGCGAGACCTTTCCAACGAATGCAAAATTGTCGAAATCGGTTTGTGCGTTCTGGAGTTATTTCGTCAGGAAGGAAAACCCGACTTATTTTTATGTATATAGAAGATAATCTATTTGAAATTATTTAAAACAGTTATTGATTATTTTTATTACTCGAATTTTTAATTACGGTGCGTGAAGTTCCAGTAGCTTGCATTAAGGCACGATGCCATGCACAACTAATTTTCTTAGCTATAAACCTTGCGGAGCCCGAGACCTTTGCAACGAATGCAAAATTGTCGAAATCGGTTCGTGCGTACTGGAGTTATTTCGTCAGGAAGGAAACCCCGACTTATTTTTATATATATAGAAGATTATTGTTCAAATTGTAGAATCGATTGAAAAAATGCGAAATAAAGAAATAGAGTTAGGAGTAGATACAGTAATCATTCAATCTAATCTATTAACGAGCCAAAAATATTAAATAAAACACTCAAAATGTTGTTCATAACATATTAAAGCAAGTTCAATGTTAATGTATTAGTTTTACGATTTGTTGGATTTATGTCCTGTTCACAATGTGATATTGTTTTATGTTTGATAAGTTTCTGTCTCAATATTTGTTCGGATGTGTTTTCGTTTTATTATATTGGTTGTCACCTTCATGGCATTGAGCTTTACACGGAAAGGTTGCTAACCCTGGTAGAGGGGGTAGCGGAGTATTTTAATGGAACTAATCGTTCCCTTCAAAAAGTAAAGTCCGCTTAACAATGAATTCATCGGATGTATTTATGTTTTATTATATTGGCCGCCTTAAAGGTGACAACCTAAATGGCATTGAGCTTTACACGGAATGGTTGCTATCCCTAGTAGTGGGGGTAGCAGAGTGTTTTAACGGAACTAATTGTTCTATTGTTTACTTCAAGAACTAAACTCCACTTAACAACATGCATAATAAATATATAAATATATCTTCTTTCATTATAACTTAGTATTATATCAGTGATTCTAATAAGAACTGCAATAAATACATAACATACAAACAAATCAGTGTTTAATACAGTCCATAGCTACAAGGGTTAAATTATAACCCAGCAACCTGAATTATCGAAGTAGAGTTTTAATAAATTCCATAACTACGTAACATAATTACAATATTATTTATAGTTTCGTACCTTAAATTACCGTTTAGCAATATTAATGCTTGTGAATTGATTTTAATTCGTAACTTTTAGTGGATTAGTTAGTAGATTTTTTAATAACACACCCATTTGCAGGTTCTTGGTTAAGGATGATTCTAACCTCGAATTCGAAAAGTTTTCAAAATTAATTAAAGTTATCTCAAAATAATATAGCATTTCCTTCATTTAATTATATATATATATATATATATATATATAAAAGTTAATTATGAAATTGCAAATTACCTTTATACCATCCAAAAATATCTCGACACGCTTTTTTCATATTAATTTAATTCAAAATATCATTTTCATAACTGTATTAATTTCCGCAGAAAATCATAAGGCGCATAATTAGACCAGCACGAAACACCGATTTTGTAATTATCTTCTCTCATATACAAAATCTACATTTGCGTGTTTTTCTCCAATGAACGAATGGTCTGATATACATTTGCCACTAGGATGTGGTTTGGAACAAATCAATCGTTTAATGAATGAATAAATTCGCAGTAAATTATTCGGGTTGGCCGGCATTCCCCTCTCAGATACAATGCTACGTGTATCATTAATTAAAAGCCTGTATCGAACCGCAGACAAGAAGACGCTACCAGCGTAGCCATCACAGGGATAATACAGTGGTTCCCATACTGACGGATAGATAATGTTCCCACACTACTCTCCATGATCATTTTTAAATTGCTACTCATAAATTAGAGCATCAAAACTCAAAATACTATGTGCTATAATATAACATAAAAGTTATACAAATATATGTATATAATGAACCACCACCTGATTAACCAATTGATTAAATTAGTAACATATGTATATTTACCATATTGTGCTAAAATACATGTATATAGTATATTACATATATATTATGGTGATCCTTAATATGGACATTTTCGAATTTTATTGCTCCCAGAGGCTTATATGCTTCTAAATTGATAAAAAAAATTCTCTAAAAATTTTTGCTCTTAATATTAACATTTAGATAGTGTGCAATTCAATCAAAAGAAATAGCTTTGTGAGGAAATAGCCTAGAAACAATTTTGAAAATTTTAAAAATGTTTTTTAGGTATAACTTAGCGACAAATGAATTGAAAGTGACAGTTCATGTCATCTTTTATTGAAAATTCGACGCTCCGCAAAACAGGATTTCCATAATTTGTTTTGTAGAACGTCGAATTTTGAATAAAACTCATTCATTTGTTTGCTGCTTTATATCTAAAAAACATTTTTAAAATTTTTGAAATTTTTTTCATGCTATTTCCATACAAAACTTTGATTGAATTGCGCACTATCTAAAAGACAATAAGATACTAAGAGCTAAAACTTATAAAGGATTTTTTTTATCAATTTGGAGACCACCCTAATATAGATATATCCACCTCCATTATCTCAAAAACAAGTGAAGAATAGAATTTTTTCGATGGTTACTAACCAACCACCATCTTAATTCTTACGACTATATATCCTTATTCATAACCATAAAAGCATGCTTTCGTTGGTAGTTTCATTGCATTTGAGCTCTTTTAACTAGTGTTTCATACCTGATTATGATTTCAAGTATACGTTGTTTAATTGTTATATAAGATAAATTATTATTTCTTAGTTAGATTTAACAGTTTTTGGAATATTTGAAATATACAGTTTTGGGTGGGGTAATAAGAACCAACTAACCTTTACACTAGCAAAAGTGTAAACAATAAAAAATAGTGAATAAAATAGGAAATTTGCATTTTGATGTAATTGAAATTCTTTTAAAATTGAAATTAAAACACTGGATCAGTTTGCTCCCTAGCTGTCCGTTTTAATCCTGCATATAGAGTAGAAAAAAAATCAAATTGAAAAGTATTTCTTGGAATAAATTAGATCTATAGATGTTTGTGTGATACGATTATATATTGTATTAAAAAAATTAATCTTTGTTTACTATTATTTATAATGATAAGGATGAAATGATGAATCAGCAAAATATATTTTCATTTTAAGCATATTATTAAAATATTTTCTATTATGAAAATATAAAAAATATTTTTCTAATTGAATATATATATCATATCTAGATAATAGTGTACAGTTGACCTCTACTTTGTGTTTAGAACTTTCTCGAAAGTCCTAGATTTATAATAAAATCGTTACGATTATACTGATTGGTGTCATAGTCTCCTATAATATTGTTTTTATTATTTTATTTCTAAAATTTTTATTCGTTCTGGGGTTACCAAAAAGAATTCCGCATCACCCCTTAGCAATGTAAGAATTATTCTTCGAGAAACTTGAATTGCACTCAAAAATAACTATATTCAATCTCTAAAAATTAAACATATTAAGCCTATTTTCTATATATTTCAAATATTGGAATATGCTCATGTTCATGTTTAACCCTCCGTCGTCGGATATTTATTTACCTTCGAACGGTCGGAGTGGTCTGGCTGGACCAAACATTTTTTCGTCCTGATTTTTTCATTGATCGACAGCTAAAGAAATTTTAGGAAAAGTCCAGAAATTTTAAATCGATAGGATTACTAAAAGTTTTTTTTTTAATTGAAATGGAAAAAGTCTAGCCAGACCATTCCGACCGACAGAGGGTTAAAAAAAATATTTTGTTATAAGTCACCACTTCACCACTTAACAGTGTAATAATAATGTTTTTTTATCAAACATATATTTTCTTCAAAAATAGCGACATTAATAAATTTATGAATAACTTTACCTTTCTATAGAATATTTTCCGTTTGAGAATCGAAATGTAGGGGCGGACATAGGCGTTATGTGGGCACGAGAGAAAAAGTTTTTCGGGTGCGGTATGGAAGTTTTGGCCGGCGTTAATTTTATTCCCCTTGAGTAGATAAAATTTTCGGCGTGCGTCGAACTTCTTTTGCGCCCTCCCTCTTGTTGTTACATGTCAGCGAGTTGTTTGCTTGTTAAGTTTAAGGTTTTGCAAGATGCAGAATGAGTGTTTTGTAATTGTCTTGAAGAAAGTGCTTTAAAGAGCTCGATTTAATTTCAGGACATAATTGCTTGAGGACAGATTTTATTTTCTGTCCCCATTTAAATGTTGCAATACTGGACTTAAATTTTAGGCTAAATTAATTTTAATATTTGAAGGTAATATTCAACTAGAAAAACACAGATTTGAACAGACCGTTTTCGCGGAAATACGGATAGACTCACATAATGAATTTATACAACATGGCGTTTACATATTTGTTCGAGTTTATTTATTAAATATAAATGTACATAACTGCGTTTAAAAATGAACATTTACAAAATTAGATATCATGTCATTGTATTGACTTTTATTGTACATGTCTCCAAAACCAACTCCTTTTGCTACATATTCATATAAGTTCATTTCTTTATCAAACTCCGCGTTTCAAATACAAAGTGAAAGAGTAATTATATAACATTATAATTTCTTTCTAAATGTTATTTTGTTTTTAAAAAAATCTAATTAAAAATACTACAATAGTAGAAGTCCCGTTTATAATTATCTGAATTGTGATAATATCTTTCTGTGTCACTATACAAACACGACTATTTTTTTTTTTGAAAAAGATTTATATTTCAAAATTTTTGAATAAGAATTTGATGTATAATTAAAGTAATACACTATGCAATAAAAACTTTTCTGTAATATTAGTTATTATATTGACAGTGAATATTGTGTGAAATGAAGTCAGTTTGCATCACTAGCTTAATTTTATAGTTAGCATCAGCAAATCTGAATTTGTCCGTTATTGTCTATGTATTTAAGTTACGTAGTTATAAAATGTATTAAAACTCTCCTTCGATACTCAGGTTGTTGGGTTATAATTTAACCCTTGTAGCTGTGGACTGTATTAAACACTGATTTGTTTGTATATTATGTATTTGTTGCAGTTATAATTGAAGAAGATTTATTTATTGGTTATTTATTATACGTGTTGTTTCGCGGACTTTACTTTCAGAAGTGAACAACTAGTTCAATTAAAACACTCCGCTACCCCTCTACCAGGGGTAGCAACCATTCCGTGTAAAGCTTAATGCCCTGAAGGTTGTCACCTTCATGGCCAATATAATAAAACAAAAAGAAGTCCGAACAGTCTAAGACACATTTGCTTATTTTATTTTATACTTTAATATTGAGTTTGCGTCAAGATAATTCAATTTTATATTACCTTTTTAGTAGGTATATAGAAATTGATTAAAGTTGTTTACTTTTCATTGTTGTAATAGAGTTGGTTTAAGAAACATATATAACATAAATATGACAAAATTTCATCATTGGCCTGTTTATCAATAATACGTATCAACGTCAATTATGAAACTTCAACTTATAAATGATAACAAATCTGTCCAAAAACTTTAAGAAAAAGAAAAATTTGCTGTCACAAATACCGTGCTTACGGTAACCACGAAATAATAAATTTATGAAGGTACGTCAGAATCTACGATGGCAAAAAAGTAACTTTATAACTTTGCTCTTAATGTGAAGTTTTTTCTTTAACAAAAAGTGACATAAAAAGTCTCCGCTTATAGTTTTTGTATCTACGCCAGTTTTCCGACATAACGCAAAAACAAGAGCGAACTATTACATTGCCGAGGTGTCATTTAGGGAATGCCCGTTCGTGCGAGAGCGACCTGCTCACTATTGATGTCAAGTCGAGGACTTTAAATAAACAACAGAAGAAGCCATCATTGCCATACAGAGCATGAGTAAAAATGCTCGTTAAAATGCAATCCATAGAATTTTGTAAAATGAATTTTAGATATTTTATTAATAATGATTGCTTATATTTCGAAAAGTCAGAAATGTAAGTGAGTGAAAAATCACTAGTTCTATGTTGAAAATAGGTGTCGTTGAAACAAAATAAATATGCTAATATGTATTTTTTTTTAAATATATTCTTTAGAATTTTATTAACTTCCCGAAAGATATTGGTTGGGAATCGTGCTGATTAGTTTTTGGTAAAGATCGGCCGGGCAGTTTTCTTGTAATAAAGTTTAAAAAAAAATCGACAATTTTTATAATTTTTTTTTAACGGTAGATATTATAGTCTTCTAGATCATACTAAAATATTACCGCCCTACGACAACCCGTTTAGCTTTAAAAATTCGTCAAAGTTTGCAAAAATTGGTATCGTTTTTTTGGCAGTTGTCAAAATTAGACTTTCATCGACGTTTGCTCAAAAACTCCTGAACCGATTTCAGAAATTTAAAAGCCATTCGATGTATCTCAATGAGCACTATAGTTTGTCAGTTTTGTGAGACAATCTGCCGAGCCGTTTCTTTATAATTTGAAAAAGAGTGTTAAACTTTTCGTCCACATTTAAGCTCATTCTACCGAATCGATTTTAAAAAATCAAAAACTGTTCGAAAGATATTAGTTGGGAATGATACTGATTAGTTTCAGGTGAAAATCTACCGAGCCGTTTTCTTGTAATTAACTGTTGAAAAAAAAATAAGCCGATTTTTATGAAACTTTCTTTGGCGATGTATATCATGGTCTTATAGAACTTACTGAAATATTACGGCCTTAAAACAAGTAGTTTAATTTTAAAAAAATCATCAAAGTTTGAGAAAATGAGTAGTTTTGTTGACGTTTGTTAAAATTAAAATTAGACGATTTACTTGGTATAACGTTAGAGTACTTGGTAGTAATAAACCATTAAAGTCCTACGGAAACTGGTTCAAATATAAAAATCGATAATTTGCTTCTAGAAAATACTCCGAGTTAACATGTTCGTTCGTTTTCAATTATGAGTAATAAATTCACTCGGAATACTTCTAATCACTCATAAATTAATTTGTTTATTATTGATTAAGTCGATTATTTACACATATCGGGAAGTTCATGTAACTTGCCTCAAGGCTAAATACCAATACCAACTAGTTTTTTATATGACAGGGTCCTGTTTTATAGCACAGCACATTGGTCATATATCAAATTTGTCAAATAGTAAATGTAAAATAAATCTAAAATAAATTCTAAGTTTGATAAGTCATGTTCCATCCCATGTAAAGCTTATACAGACAGTTAAAATACCTGTCATTAATTTGTTTGAGAAATATCTATGGAGGTGTACTCCATATTGTAGAAATACCGGAATTGTCCAAATTATAGTCATAATAAATTCCATAAAATATTATTTATATTTGGTTTATTTTATGTATGATTAATATCCACGACACTATGTGTTGTCATATTTATCGTTAATAAAATGTGATTGGTATTTTCTCATTTATAATAGAAAAAGAAAGGTTTTGAAAATTATACATTTTGGCAAGTTCGACTAGGGAGAAACAAAAACCAAATACGATCTGACACTTGAATTTCCTTTTGTTTTTCTCAGTGCTGTCACTATATGGGCCAATCTGTCCAGAGACATGTGATGCGTGTTGACAAGCCGCTATGCGTGTTGGCAACCCGCTACATCACTCCGCCCTAATGAAAAAGATTGTTTCGCATCTCTGACTGCCATTCTTGAACTTCCTTGTAAATTTCTTTTGGTTGAGATTGTGTGATAAATTGCCGTGTTGGCTTGTTGAGTTTGTTGATTGCTTACGTGGCCCTTCGCTGGTGAGTTAGCGGTTGAGTAGATGTGGCCCTTCGCTGGTGAGTTAGCGGCTGAGTATATTCGACACTTCGCTGGTGAGTTAGCGGTTGATTGTATGTGGCCCTTCGCTGGTGAGTTAGCGGTTGATTGTATGTGGCCCTTCGCTGGTGAGTTAGCGGTTGAGTGTATGTGGCCTTCGCTGGTGAGTTAGCGGTTGAGTGTATGTGGCGGTTGCCAAATTGTTTGCTCCCTGTCTGTTGCCATGGTGCTTATTATCGACTTATTTACCATGATAATAAGTGATTTATTGAGCACGTGTTTTGTTGATCTTGAAGTGCGTGGTCGGAGTCTCAGTTGTAGGATTAGATGTTCTTCTAGTTATGGCGGTTGTGAGCCATTTATAATAATTATTTATATTTTTAAAAATTCTTTCTCTTTAGTAATTCTTGAGACTTCAATTTATTTTTTTTGTGCTACTTTCAAAATATGTCTTGATCTTCTTACCTTCTTGTATGTGTGGTTACTAGTTCACTCTCGGGGTCACCAAAATATGGAGGTGTACTCCATATTGTAGAAATACCGGAATTGTCCAAATTATAGTCATAATAAATTCCATAAAATATTATTTATATTTGGTTTATTTTATGTATGATTAATATCCACGACACTATGTGTTGTCATATTTATCGTTAATAAAATGTGATTGGTATTTTCTTATTTAAATAGAAAAAGAAAGGTTTGAAAATTATACATTTGGCAAGTTCGACTAGGGAGAAACAAAAACCAAATACGATCTGACACTTGAATTTCCTTTTGTTTTTCTCAGTGCTGTCACTATATGGGCCAATCTGTCCAGAGACATGTGATGCGTGTTGACAAGCCGCTATGCGTGTTGGCAACCCGCTACATATCTATTTTCCTATATATCCAATATAGGAAAATATTGAAGAGATCTTGCATTTTTACTTATCTTACTATTACTATACTTGTATGACATGCATCGACATCCACTGACATCAAACAAGATATGTCATAAACCGGCAGGATTTCGTGCTGTAACATTTGTTTTACAGAGCAAACTACATTTTATTATTTTCCACCTAGAAATAAAACTTATATTACAAACATAAATATGTAAGTACGAATATCAACTTTAGAATCAGAATATTGGCTTGATTTACCTATCTTATCCTACACTACAAAAACTTTTTATAGTATGACCCAGCTTCGAAGTGCAGTACGAAAACAACATGTAATAATTTTGTACAGCATGGTTAGAATAGCTGCGTTGAGTGCATTGCAAACAACAGTGCGAACTCGAAATCAAACACGCCCCTTGATATAAAGAGTTGTGTGTCAATGATCGAGACGCTAAACGGGCTCAGGTGACGCCCTTTTCATATCGTAAAAACTCTCCCGAAGAGAGAAAGCAAAAGCAAAAAGTCCGGAACGGCCCTGGTACAAGGCTACGCGGAAGCTCCAAGGCGTAAACCCAACATTTCAGGAAGAAACTAAACTAAAAACCAGGTCAAAAACACTAACTCGGGCTAATGATCTGAGCTACAACCGACAACCGAAAAAACTAGTGATGCCTCGTGTGACGCTTCGACAATACTTAATTAGGAATTAATTTAGTGAAGTAGTAAAAAAATACAATCGAATGAATTAAGTGAGATTATACTGTAATTTTTTTATGTATAACAAAATTCATCATCTGTTATTAAAAATAAAGTAATTCATCTTTTTTTTTAATTAACCGAAGTCCATTTTTCAATTTTTAATTATTTCTGAACAGCAATCAGAACTTAAGAGTTCTATAAGCTGTTGTGTTGATTGACTTAACACTAGTCGGTTCTACAGATGACAACTCAATTGGTTGTCCATCTCTTTGTGATGAATCATATTACAACTTCTGTAATATAACGAATAGTTATTGATGCAGCAATGCCAGATTGAAGCTACTGTCACTTCCAATAAATATATATTGCTATCTATATTTCATTGTGAAAAACCGTTGTCACTACGCTTGATATCAGCTTGATGTTCTCAGTCGTTCTACTCACTTGCCCACGAGCTACATTCTTCATAATCGAGATATTTGAGGATTTGCGATACGATTACACAATGCTGTTTTTTGTTTTTTATTTAAAAATACAAGTCTATTGAGTTTGAGATCGTAACTATATATATATATAGATATATATATATATATATATATATATATATATATATACCTATACCACTTCAAATTATCATTAACATATTTTTTTTCTCAAGTCGAATTATACCAAGGCAAAAGAAGTCATATGTTTATAAGGCATTACCAGGTATACAAGTGATAACATTTTTCCCAGTTGTATTTAATATTTGTTAAGTTTTCTTCTTATCACTTATATTTCCACAATGTAAACTGTTTCAATTAATACAAAAAATTAAAATTATTTTTAAAATTGACCGACAATGGAGTGCTTTATTATCATATTCATATAATGAGTATCAAAGATGGATCTCGATATCAAAATATTGTAAATTTATGTGATTCACATATTTGAGCATCAGCTACCAGAAAAACATTGATATAACTATACTTTGTAAATTAATTACTTTTGTACAATTTGGTATTAAATTATAATTATTAGAAATACGTTGTATCAAGTCAAAATTCAATGATGTTTATTAAAATTATCTTTTTCAATTAAAGTGCTTTTTATTTAATGAAAAAATCCGTTTAATTCTTAATCCTCAAAAATTAAATAAAATATGTTAGTATATAATATTACAATAAGTTGAAATTTTTTTTATTTTTTGTACGTGATAAATAATAAAAATAAATTTATGAACCAGGACTCAACAACTGGATTCTACAATTAAACAAAAATATTTAATATGCATAGATAAAAAAGTATGATTATAAACATGTATGAAAATTTGGGTTTGGGGAAGCGTGATACATAATTGCGAGCGGTTAAATAATATAAAATAAAATACGGACAATAGTATTTTGTCGTGTTCATTAAAGTAAAAGCTGAAAAAACGCTTGATTTTTTCACGCAATTATATTAACAGATTTTATAATTCAGAATATCATTTCATTTTATTTATAATTAAATAACGAGGTATGTAAACAAACTTTTTATCATAATTAAACATAAGATTACAATTGAGCTCAACGAATAATGCGAACACAAAGACTAAACGTTGTAAAATTTCACTCGGCTTAATTAAGGATAATTGCCGCAATATTTTTCCAAGCGGCTGGCAGCCAGGGAATATATTGAATCCGTTCGAATTTTTTATACAGAGTCGGAGAATCCGAAAACTCGCATTGACGTGCTTTGTTCTATAGAGAATCGTACGAAGTGCGTTGTAGATAATTGATTAAGCTTAATTGTCCAATTTAGGACCGCACATATGCGGGCGCGACGACTATTACTC
>NW_020539725.1:33556258-33572197 GCF_003426905.1 Ctenocephalides felis | reverse complement strand
TCCTTCTATAAAGTTAAAGCTTATTTGCGGTTTAATATTTACGATATTTGTAAAACATGCAGTATCTTCTAAAGTATTTCAAGTATTTTTAAAAACACAATCAAATATTGAAATTATTAAACAAAGGCACTTGTTGATTTACCTCTATGCTTGCGCCAAATTCATAATTTGAAGTCAAGAGCAAAATATCTAGACAGAAAGACCAGCATATAACACGCCAAAAAATTCGAAGTCAATCTGAATAGTTTGAGACCAAAATGAAAAAAAATCAAATCAAATCAAGTATCGAATAAAAGCCATATGTCACAACCGTACCCAACGTACATTTTTGAAAACAAATCATCGTTATGTCTGAGCTAAATTATCTACGCAAAAACTAATTGCTGTTAATTAACTAACTAATTTTCAACTTACAGCAAAATAATAAACAAAGTGATCTAATTGTATACAAGAAAAAGTTAAAGAACATCGAATGCGATAATGGGAAAATGTTCGAACAAATATATTATGTCTTTCGCCCTTTAGACCCTATGTCAAAATCAGTATAGTATAGCTGTTATGGCAATTGTCACTTTCGTACCATGGTACACTCGTACCCTTCCCTACCTACCGAAGTCATCTTTCATATAATACGTAAGTGTTTTTATTGTCCTTTACTATGAGTATTCCTGAATAATAAAATTAGATGAAAAACAACTGCAGAAAATATATTGTAGAATAGAAAATTTTAAAAAAGTACCATATAATATTATATATGATGGAATCAATTTTTTCGTCGAATAAATATTAATTTTACCTTCGAAGGGCAAAAAAAACTACCATTTTGAAATCTATAGTGAAATGCAAAACATTTGAAGGATATGGTTTTACGTGATCTTGTTGGTATATGAATTTTTCGAATCCGTATTTTTGGGTCGCCGCGGCTTTTTCCGCGCCTCGTACGTCGTATATTTTGTATCGTTTGCCATTGATACCGAAGTCAAAGTGACAAACGTTCACTACGTGAGGTAAGTAAGGAGACTCAACAAGCTACGTGTATAACATGAAACTACAGAATTTAGAAAAGGGTTTACCAAAACAATCTTAAATCCATTCCATTTCATAAGAATGGCCACATGCATAAAGTGTCATGCTTCGTCTCAGTTGAGCAGTCATAATACTGGACAATCAATGCTCTGATCTTAGACATGTCCAAGTTGATAGTTCACTTTTTTTTCTTTCTCCCGTATATGTCCACAATCTTAATTTTTAATTTTAAATTAGTAGATAAAAAATATAATTATTATAATGCTACCATAGTTAATAAAAACATTTTCACTCTATTTGTTTACTCATTTTTGATGCTCTTGCACCTACCACTACTTTGTCATTATTCTCATCTTATTCCTCAGAGAAACAACTACAATAGAATAAAATCGTTATTCATTCAGTCAGTATTTTGCATAAACATAAAGTTAAATCTTCATATAATTATGTTTATAAATAAACTACGTATGAGTTTCATTTTTAAATATTTTATATAACCCTTACCATGACTAATAAAACACGTTCGACGCCACTATTTCATCTTGTATTTTAAATCCGGGCGCGAGGAAAACAATACTACTGTCGTTTGCCGAACTAACTCTTCTTTTAGGTGATCAATTTTGTCTTGCAAAGTAGCGTACATTTACGTCGAACTACATTTATTGTGCCATTAATTCCCACGGAGTGAATACTAATATTTATTATTTTTTACCAATAAGTATATATTATCGAGATATTAATTTGTTATCGAGATAGGAACTGCAAAACAGGTTCCGACTAAATTTCAGTAAAAATTATACTTATAAGAGCCTATTAGTTCCAATTTTGTGAGAACTTGTGATCCGATGTTGCCCAGATCTGTAAAAATAATTGACTCATTTGATTGCTTATTTAAGTTAATATGAAAAAATTGTGCGAGGTATGATGATGTGCCAGCTTTAAATTACACGTTCTACTTTTTCTTGGAAAAAATATTTCTTATTAAAATAAGTTAAATAGACTAGTACTCAGCTAGATTTTTTGAAAACAATTGAATTTTCCGTCATGTAAATTATATTTTTATACTTTAAATTCTAATTTTGTACTTTTGTGATTTTCTATAAATTTTTAGTCTTTCTAAATTTCAAAATGGAGAAATGGGCAGATCAGGAGTATATTTTGCCTTGGGTAAGAATTCGTCCACAATATAATAAACTGATACTTTTATAAAAAAACAATTAATCAATATACTTAATATTATAACAGTTTCAAAACTGATTCATGTACGGCGGGAGGGTACATTAAATAATGTAAATACTTGTACTGTGAATTGGTCAAATATTTTGATATTACATATCAAGACATTCAAATAGACATAAATAAAATACTGAATAAGATTTTTTTTTCTATCTTACAATTTTATCCATTAACTTTTAATCTCAGCTTTTATTTCACTACTTGTCTTTAGTAAAAATAATATTTATATTATAACATTGTTAAAACAATAATTTTGTTCAAAAATTTATAATTTAATGATATTCGATATCCGTGGAGATTCATTATAAGTAAAAAAGTCATTAAACGCATAAGCCAGTAAACGCATAATTTTTAAATATATACTTTTGTCATTTTAATTTATTAGCCTTATGTACATAATTCATTCATATTGAGTTATCTGGTAGTATATTATATATCTGATAGTTCTCATTATTTTGTAACAATAATAATAATTTATTACATTTTTAGGACGTTGCAGTAGATGCTATTAGAAAGTCTCAAATAAAATCTACAAATGCCCAATCTCATATTGAGCATATGAGTAATATGAAATATGACTGCGATCTTAAAAATAGTAGAATTGCTCAAATCATGTGCACTATTGGTAATTTATTTTCGTGGGATATTTTTTATGTATTTTTATTTTCATTTTAGATAATTTTAATTGCTAATTATAAATCTAATAAGGTCCCAACTCTGAAATGCCGCAACAAATTGAAACCATGTTAGAGCTTGGAATGACAATAGCTAGGATTAATATGGTGCACGGCGATTTAGAGCACCACAGACAAGTAAGAATCTAAAATAGGTTTAAATTAAATAAATTTATATTAAAAATTTTCTAACACTGAGATTTGTAAATTTTATTAACGAAAATCAAATTTTAGTTCACCAATAATAAAATACACCTAAGTCTGTTTTTACACGGTCTTTTTGTACACGGTTTTGATATAACACGGTTTAAAAATTGAATATTTTTAATTTTTTTACACGATTTTATTCCATTTAGCACGATTTGAAATTTTATGTACTTAAATTTTTTTGTCAAATTTAATTTTTGCGAAGAATGTTCATATCACAAAAAAGTATTTATGAAAGAAAAAAATCTGAAACCATCGATAGTATCGATAGTTTGCGAACACTAGCTTAAAGATTTAAGTAAATTCTCCTTTAGTGCGTACAAACAATTTTTACTGGTCAAAGCAAATGTGAATAGCACTAATTTAGGGGAATTATTATTAAAATAAACATGAATTCTTGTTCTTGAAAATTCTTGTTTTTCACTAATTTTAATAGGTGTTAGAGACTAGGACAAATCACCCATTTTTGTATAAGATTAATGTCTTTTTTACACGTTTTTTTTTTACACGGCTTCTTCTGGAACCAATCTCCGTGTAAAAACAGACTTAGGTGTAATATATTCATTTATTCATTTATTAGATTGGATCTAATTTTAAATCTTCAATTTTATCGAAATCATATAACATACTCTCGATTTGAAATTGTTCGTTCAAATTACTGTATCATGTTAAAATTATTTATAATTATTTTACATCCAGACGTTTAGTCAAAAAGCTTGCTTTCAAAAGAGAATAATCAAATTCTCTTAATTAAGAATAATTCAAATAAGAATAAGAATAGACGCAGACAATTGGAGAAAAAAATATTGTGTTATATCAATAATGAACTCTTTCAATGCGAATCTATCTAAGCCAATACATCAGCATGTTAATATTATAACTTCCTGATAGAATCATATTGTAACTTATATTCTTCCTATATTTTTTAGGAATTAAATTCACTAAGGATGTCTAACAACAATTACAGTACGCGGCAAGGGATGCTCATGACTCTGGGAATCGCAATAGAACCACGTGGCTCGGAAGTCAGAACGGGTCAACTTGCAAATGTAAACGTCTTATTAAAAATAAGAATTAGATATTTAATTCATTTATAATACTATAAATCTATTGATAAATCTAACCTCGCGCAGATCTTAGGTATTCATTGATTTGCTTAAACTTATTAACGACTGAAATTCTTTATTAGTTGTTGCCTTTATTAGTTGTTTTGTAACTTTGGCATCGAAACTACTAAACTGAAATATTGTTAATAGTTTTAAATCTGGTTTTTGGTTATCATTTCTTCTCCATGCCCATCGATTAATACTTTTTGGTCTGAGCACAATTATATTTATATATAAAACTTAACTAGATTTAAGCTGAATTATGTGTCATTCTTATACATATTAGTAACTCATCAACTAGTATGTATAAGTTTATAAAAATCCATACGTTTTGACAGAAGTTCTAGCCTCCATTCATAACTAACCGAAAAGTTTCATTCTTATAATTAAAATTTGTTCATATATATGTATATACTGTAACTCCTTCTAGGATAGCAATTCTATTTTAGATTTGTTATTAAATAATATACAGTCCTGATTTTTTTTGTTTTTAGCACATGAACGCAGTTCCAATTGAGGAGGGTAGCTCGGTGCGCATTACCTGCGACCCTGCATTTTATGCCAGTTGCGGCAGTGACTTGATTTATTTAAGTTGTGAACATTTGCGAGAAACAGTTAAACCTGGCAATCGAATCGTGATTGATAATGGCGAAATTATTCTACGAGTTTTGGATATAGGTAATAAATTCGAGTAGTCAAGTACTAAATTTTGACCAGGTTACAAACCGGCTAATTAATACAGAAGTCACTCGATTCGTTCGAATAATTTGATATTTCAAACATACTTCATCTGTGGTCCAATTTTACTAATCGTTTAGTCCATTTGTTCAAAAATGGACTTTGTTAGAACAAATATAATTTTATAATAATATAATTCCACACCGCAAATTATGTTAAAATTGCTGTTTTTTCAGTTAGTTCTTCTAGAAACAATTACTGTAATTAATATATTTAAGAATAACTCTTCAAACTACACATATTTTCATCAAAACAAATATAGACAAAAATCTGCATTCAATATATAACTCAAAGATGATACTGTGATACTGATTGTGTAAATAATTTAAAGCTGTTATAGTAATCCCGATATGTTACGCTATCAGTTTTATTTAATTTGAATAATAATAGATTTTTTTTTATTTGAACAGCGATCAGAACTTATGGGTTCTATGAGCTGTTGTGATGAATCTCTTACAATCTACGTTTGTTTTATTATAGATGGCAACCCAAACAGTTGTCTCATCTCTATGTGCTGAATTTTTATTATTACAATTGTTGTAATAGTGATGACTTTACTTCCAAGTGGCATGTTGCCACTACAGCTATGCCCACGAAAGGCCATTTTCACTTGAAATCATATTTGAAATCTATGAAGAAATATTTTAGAAACTATTCTAATTTCACATTCACATTGAGTAATTTTCAATTTTTAGTAGAGTAAGTTATTTCAGCCTTAATTGGTAGCTAATAGGTATCATTTAACATATTTTAATAAATTATTAAATGCTCTGCTGATGAATTTGTTTGTATTTATCGATAGGCCCGACTGATATGACATGCAAAGTTCTATCCGGTGGTAATTTAGGAAACGATCGCAAGGTCACTTTGCCAGAAGTTCCAATTGAAACAACTACATTGTCTAATCAAACAAAGCTTGATCTACTCTTTGCGGTCAAATATGAAGTATGTTTTCTTTTTTTTATAAATTTTATTTGAACAGCGATCAGAACTTATGGGTTCTATGAGCTGTTGTGATCAATATCTTACAAACTACGTTTGTTTTATTACAGATGGCAACCCAAACAGTTGTCACATCTCTGTATGATAAATTTTTATTACAATCTCTGTAATAGGGCAAGTATGGTGTAACAATGCCTGGTGAGGGCTATTTTCACTTGGAAACATTGCTATTTATATTTCCAAGTGAAAATCGTTGTCAGTGTTCCCTGACAACAGGCTGCTCGAATTGGGTATCGAACCCGGGACCTCTGAAACAAGTCCCGTCGCTCTTAACCGCTTACCTACGGGCGAGCCCAAGTATGTTCTCTTGAGAATGAATTTTCTGACAAATTACAAAAAATCTTATTCTATAAATTATAAAAAAAGATATTTTTTTTTGCCTATCTTACTAATAAGTTATTGAATTAGCTGAAATTATTTTCATATAAAAATTATGCTCATGCTTGACTATTTTTGTTTATTTTGCGATTTTTAGGTGGATTTCGTAATAGTAAAGCGCGTAAGATTTGCAGATCAGATAAAACAGTATAGAGCTGAGCTGGGAGAAGAAGGTCAGTACATCCAAATGATTGCCAAGATCGAAACACTTCAAGGGTTAGAAAATTTAGAAGAAATTCTGGAAGAAGCTGATGCTATAATGTTCTCCAAGCACGACATGGCTACAGAGATGCCAGTAGAAAATGTGTGCCTGGCGCAAAAATACGTTCTTGGGCGTTGTATACTGGTACACAATAAATTCATACATGATATTTATAAACACAAATTGCATATATATTTTTTACGTTCAGATCTCATTCATACTTAACACTAAACATACCATAACGGGTCAAATGACCCAATTTGAACTTTTGCATTGAAAATGCACGTATAATTTCATTGCGTTTGCACATTTGACTTCATGACTTTTTTTAAGTAATTAAAGAAGAGTTATAAACAATTTTTTTCTTGTTTTGTTTTGTTTATTCTGAGTAATCCTTCTTGTATACCGATATCTACCTCAATGGGAGAGAATTTTTTGATTTATGAGATTGTCGAGTCATATTTGTAGTCAGTAAGTTGCACATTCTTCTAAACACTGTTGCGTAAAGTAGTTCAACGAAAATAGCTCAGAATAATTTAAAGAAAATATCAAATTTTAGATTGAAAATAGCTTCTTATTGTTAGAAAAAGTGGCAGAAATTGAAAGTCTTGGTAAGTACCTTTTATTATTTACCCAGAAAAATGTCGAAGCAAACAAGACATTACAAGTTCTTAGAAGATATAAATAATATTGGCAAAGAGTTTTCAGAAATTAGTGAAGATGAATTTTCTGAAAATGAAGATATATTGGTTGAAAATAAAAATGAGTTTGATTCAACAGATACCGACGATGAAGAACACAATGATAAACGTTTACCTGAAACTGTTTCAAATTACAATAAAACCAAGTTTGGTGTAGACATGACCGATCAAATAGCGAGGAAATTTACTAAAAAAAATCCAAGTCTTGCAGATGGCCTCTCCAAGTTTTTTCAATATCCTTGATTTAGCTAGCATAAATGCCTGGATTTTGTACAACCAAACGACAAGAGAAAATATCTCGCGACAAGATTTTTTACTCAAGCTATCAGAAGAACTTGGCGCCGATTTTCGAGAAGTCCGTGAACAACCAAAACAAGAAACAAATACGAAATTATCGTTGCCTAAGTCTACTACAGATGCTTATAAACGTATGAGATGTCAAATAGGATACTGTAAAGAAAATAAAACCAACAAAATTTGCTCTAAGTAAATGTAAAAAATATGTTTGCGGAAAATGTACAATGGACACAATTATATGTAAAAAATGCGATTAACTATGAATTATTTTTTTTAATTTCTGCTTTTGTAATTAAAATGCTCAACATACTTTTTTGTTTAATTAATTTAATTTTTATCTTTATTTTCTTCCTAACATCCATATTTCATACATTCAAGCATGAAATATAGAGTCGGGTCATTTGACCCGCTATGGTAGAATTAGGTATATATTAAGTCTTGGTATGATTAGTTTTAAAACAACATACCTGACTAATGTACGTACTCCATTTATCAGGCCTCCAAGCCTTGCGTCTGCGAGGTACATACAGCACATGCTGGTACAACCGTAACAGTAAGCAGCCGAGCCATAGCTGATGCTCACAGCACAATAATCGACGGCGCCGACTGCGTCATGTTGGCAGGAGAAACAGCATTAGGCAGCAATCCAATCAACAGCGTCCTATTATTGGACAAAGTTTGTAGGCAGTCCGAATTATCTGTTTGGCAGACCCAGATGTACGGAGACCGTAACGTCAGGGTAAGAATATTCAAAGAAATCTAAAATCAGTAAAAATAATAATTAGTTTCGATACATATATTGTTAACAAGAGTAAGCTTACCAATAGCTTAAGTAGACAAGTGTTTTAGACCACCATTTCATTGAAATACAACAGCCATCAAGCTCATCTAAATAGCACAATATATTTAGTATGCAATCCTATAAATTGCTTAGATAATTATATTCCCTTGATAATTGAATGTAAGTTTTTCTTTCGCTGAATAGGCTATTCCGCCAAATGGTCCAGCAGAATCAATTGCAATAGGCGCAGTAGAAACATCAATAAAATGCAATGCTCAAGCAATTATCGTGTTAACAACTTCTGGAAGATCAGCAAAGCTTCTATCACATTATGCACCTAGATGTCCGATTGTGGCTGTTACAAGACATGGAAGGGTGGCTAGACAACTGCAGTTATACAGAGGAGTAAAACCACTTCAGTACATTTGTGAGTTCATTAAATTTTGGAATCCTAAAAAGCCATCAAGTTTAACTCTAAAAATAATTAGATTACAAATTTAGTCAAACCATTTCTTTAGAATCACTAGAGTAGTGAAAAAACGTTTTCATCGTTTTTGCGAAAAATCCTGAACAGGTGAATATTTAAACTGTTCGAAAGATATCAGTTAGGAATAGGATTTGGTAAAAAAAAATAACAATTTTAAAAATGATTAAATTCCAATACCTAAATCGATTATTTGCACTTACCCTTACATCTAGTTTGATTTTGCTCTGGTCGTAAACATCGTTAATTTTTGATTATTTGGAATTTACCATTTTTTGAAATAGATATTAACGAAACCTTTTATCCAACAACACTTTCTTCGCAAATTTTTTTAAAGCATTAAGATTGGTTGGTCGACCATCTATAAATACTACTACTACATAATAAATATACACAAATGTTACGCTTAAACGACTTGTTGCAATTTCAATCATTTCTATGGACAAAGTTAAATATATTATTTTGTCAATAACATAAAGGTCTCAATAAAATATATTTAATCAGATGGTATGCTCGAAGATTGGATGAAAGACGTTAACATTCGATTACAATATGGGATAAGTTATGGAAAAGTTAGCGGATTCATTAGAGCTGGAGATGCAGTATTAATGGTTCATGGATGTAGACAAGGAGCAGGATTCACTAATACATTAAGAGTAGTTTATGCTTCAGAATATGACACTATACCTGCATAAAATTAAAACCAAAAAAGATATTTTAATGTAATTCAAATGTATTCTGTATATTTACATAATCTTATTATCGTGTGTCTCTATTTTATATATAAATATATCACATATTTCGGAATTACCAAAGGCGATATTTGAAGGATTTTAAAATTGGTTTTGGACGTTTCAGATATTAATATAACTTGAAGGACTTTTTTCTTATAAAAATGTATTTATAAGATATTATTATATTATTATTATAAATATTTTTCTAAATAAAGAAACTGTATAAAACATTATTTTAATTTACGCTGTAATCATTAGATATTATGTGTAAGTTATTACGATTTTTTTATAAACCGGACCTGAAAATTCCAAAATCAAATAAATGTTAATAATCTTAAACAAGTTTTCTCATATGAACTTTAAAATGTCATCTGCGTATAATTATTGTAAAACCAGACTTAGTGATGACTAAATTTGAATAGAGAAAGTTATACTTCAAAAATACTGTCCGTTTAATATATATATATATATATATATATATATATATATATATATATATATATATATATATATATGCTAGATTATTTGGTATTTTCTTACGTTACTAAGCTTAAAATAAGACCTTAAACTATTTTTGTCCAAAATTTACATAAATGCAATTATAATTACTCTTTGCATTCGATTTACAACCATTATTACATTATGCTAAACTATCCTCATATATGAATATTGTTTAAATCCGCTAAATTATTTAGAGCATTAATGCCATAAAGTTATATTTGGCACAATAATCGCGACACATTTGATTAGTCAATATATTTCAAACTTACAGTAAAAAAATGCTGAAAAAGATATTTCATAAAAAAATAAAAATTTACTTAGAAAGTATATTGAAGTGTTAAAATAAAATAAAGGCCATTGTTAATGCTGTATTGTGTTCATCAGAAAACATTCCAATGATAATGTGTTTTACAGTTTTCAGCAAATAATTTTTTGTCAAAAGGATTAAATCATTATGTTCAAGTTTGTACTTAATGCTCGGTCTATCTATTGCTTTAATTTAAAATAAAGTATTTACTCAATTTTTGGCTCTGCGTATTGAACTTTTCACTCACATATACTCATTATATATATATATATATATATATATATATATATATATACATAATATGGGTTGAGTTCAAAGATGAACGTTACACCAATAAAAGATGTATAAATTGTTTATAATTTTATTTGATATTCCTGTTGCTGGCTAACACTCTACCCCTCATTCAATGGAAATAACTATAATTTTTACTTTACTTAAATCGTTATAAATTATTAACATATTTTTAATTATTATAGTTATTTTGCACTGCAAATAAACTTATAAACCCTTTAGACAATTTTTATTGATGTAAGTAATGCGCGATCTTTAAACTCAACTCATATTTAGTAAAATAATAAAATTAATATCACGCTATCATTAATTTTATGCTTTAGAACCACTCACGAGATGTGCTCTGCATACATTTTCTGGGCCTAAAATTTACGGCTAAGATCGAATAATCAAATTAAATATGAATGAAATAAGTATTTAATCAACTCGCCTTAATCCTGTTGGATCTTCGAGTGGTACACCTTTGGTGTTTTCATATTTCACAGCCAGATGCTCATTAAATATTTTCATTGGAACTTCCGCTTTCTGTGGAATCCTATGAGGAGATTTGGAGGAGTTCTGCTTCACAGGACTAGTCGATCCATGTTCAACATAAAAAACCGACTTTGAAGAAGACTTTGATGGGGAAGAAGTATTGCGATCCTTTTGCGCCATAGCCCTCACATATTTTTCGTCTGCTTCATAAGCGCGTTCGATATAGGAATCGCTTAATGAGCTGCCCACGCTATTATTGCTATGTTTTAACAATGAACATAACTGAAACAAAGATGCTAAGTGTTAGTAGCATTTTGCCTTTAAGGCAAGTTGCATGAATTTTCCGATACATGTAAATAATCAACTTCATCAAGCTAATTAGATAAAATTTATGCTTAATTGGAAAAAAAAGTTTTTGCTTTCACTAAAAACTAATCAATGTGCGGGTTCCAATTGATATCTTTCAGAATTATAATATATATAACTATATTTATTGTAGAGCACAAACACAATCTGGTATGTCCTAAAAGCGCAGCCATTATTCCAAACTTTAATGCATTGTTTTTTATTCAACCAATTTTCACAGACTATTAATATTTGAGAATGTTTGTATAGATTCTAATTGTTACCTCTTGTATTCCATCCAAAGCCTGAACTGCCTCCCGAGAAGAACCAGATGGTAAATTTTTTCTTAAAATTGATAAATACTGTAATAATTTAATTCTACTCAATGACATAACTGAATAAGCGTGTTGAAGCTCAGATCGAACACTATTGTATTCCTAAACAAAATTAGAGATTAGAATTTAAATCTTGAAACATAAAATAACAATTACAGTAGCAGTCACCTCTATTGAGAAACCATCGAGAACCCCTTTTTGATCACCAGTAGTGCTATTATTCCTAAAGAAGAAGTTTCATGTTAATTACAAAAGTTATTTGAAATATAAAGAGATAGATAATCAATAAATTTTTATATACTAGTTCATATGCTGCAATAGAAAGTTAATATGAAGATTTATATTTTACATAAAATAACTTTACTTGCAAAAACAATTTTGCAATTAGTTTTTATTGAGAAAATTTACTACCTAAAAGCAAGCTTTATGGTAATTGTTCATCATATTTTGCAATTTATGGTATATAAAATAACAATAAAACAAAAACATAAAATTACTTTCGTTATACATAACCAAAATTTTCAAAGTGGACTTGCTAGAATATCAAGAGCATTTTAGCATATATGAGTTCATACATTTATTTTATCACATAGATCTATTTATATCTCGTAACTAGGATTGATATTAGCAAATAAATTATATATCTATGTGTTTTTTACTCAGTATATTTAAGCAAAAACATTATTCAGGAATTTAATTCTATAAAATATTTACCTCCTTGTAGACGAAGTTCTGTCGAATAAGGAATTTCGCCTTATACTCGCAATGGTTTCTTTATTTACTATTGTTGTTGGTGTTTGACTCATAGTTGTTGGCAGGGTTATATAAGAAGTAGCCGTGGGCAAAGCGTAGAGCTAGAACATTATTAAAAAAATTCAATATATACCAGATGCAGATACTAAATTGAAAAATTATTAAAATTAAGAAATTTTTTAAATCGAATTAGCATCGAACAGAAAAACAAAGTTCTGTACCATAATATTTTTTAAAAAGAAATAGGAATGTGATGAAATAATTTTTGTGTTGCAATATTTTATATATAGTTTTTTTTTAAAACAAGTGTATTTTAAAATTACCTTTGGATGCATTAAATGTAGTGCATGCTCAATAATATATGTTATATCAACAGCCGGTGGATATCGCATCAATAATGTTAAACAAGTAGTGTAATCTGCTACTAACACTGAAAAAAAAAACAGAAAATTTAAATAAAATATGCATAAAAATTACATTTATAAATATTCTCACATTCATCACGAATGGCCATAAGCATAGCTACAACAATAAAATTTACAAGCCCAAAATTATCTCCTTCTGCAAATATGGCATCCCACAAAACAAGAAGATCTAAGAGTGCAAATTCTCTTCCAAAGAGCAATCTCAACCACCGTCTAAAAATAAATATGCATAAATAAATATTAAAAGATACAAGTTTAAAATATTGTAATTTCTGCATACATGCCAAACAGAGGAAGTGGTATGTCTAGCTTCTCAAGATGTTGCTTAAGTTCAGGATCATATTTAGAAAGTAAATTTATTCGAATCCAATTTAATTGCGTCACAACTTCATTTTCAGGTCGATAGTCTTGGACTTCCTGAAGAAATTTAATAAAGTAATAACAAAATAAAGACTTATCATTTTTAAAAGCCATGAGTATCATAGCAGTATTGATTTCCAATAGGAAGATCAACAGGAAATTTAATATATAGTTTTAGTAGTCATATATGTACATTATTTTAAGAGGTATAAACATATCTTGTACAAATAAATATATTGTTATTAATTATATTATTAATAATATACAATAACTGAATAAACTCACATCAGACTGGATTTTAGTAACCAATGGAAAGTATCCCCCAGTTGTTGGGATCATATCGTGAATTCTGTAGCAGCATTCTATACTAGACATAATGTGTGTAAATAATGTGCTAAAATTACATAAAAAATAATTAGAAATAATCTAATATTATATATGAATAATAATATTTAATTTATGATATTCCATACCAATTCACATTATTATATGAATATAATACTTACAATGAATCTGCTTCTAGATATTGTGGATTTAAAATTTCTATTATAACATCGCTGCAAAAATAAAAAAAATATATAGCAGTTATTAAAATTTAAACATGTATATAATTTATATAACTTACTTAATCAGTGCCTGATCTTTTACATGTAACATTGACTGATGATCACTATATAGAACAAATAACAAAGGTGCTAAAATTTCATGCATTCCTTGTCTATAACACATATCAGGATGTTCTCTTGCATAACAAAACAATATAGATATCTAAAAAAATTATAGTAGAATTATATTTTACATTATTATTATAATTTATAATGCATAATTAAGAGACAACACATATCAGGATGTTCTCTTGCATAACAAAACAATATAGATATCTAAAAAAATTATAGTAGAATTATATTTTACATTATTATTATTATTTATAATGCATAATTAAGAGACAAATTAATATTAATATCATGATCATACCATAATATTCTGAATATCTTCTCTCCGGAAAAAGTCAACTCCTGGAAAAGTTCTAACAACATCTTGTTTTATAACACCTATTAGCTCCTGGTCACAAAAATGTTTATTCCAAAGACTCTAAAGCCAAAAAATATCTATGAATAAAATGCTATAATGATACACATTTTGCAAGAAAAAATAATAACTTTACCTCATCGTTTCTAGATAATGGGTCATCATCCAAAATTTTATTTTGTCGAGGATCTGAAATCATTTCACTTTTTAGACCAGCATATCTTTCTCTTTGTTCTCTAATTGTATCTAGCCATTGGCTTGTTTGCTGAGGCAATACTCCTAATAAAGCTCTCCAGCATACACTACGAAAACTAAAGAATAAATAAACATTAATAATATACATTAGCTTCGTGTAAATAAATATGAATTTCTTATAAATATCAATCATCAAACTCCAAAAGGAAAAAACTATCAACAACTGACAATTATCGGATATAGTTATCAATTCAAGACTGTAAAAATAATCCTTAATAATTTGATGTGTAAACATCTTAGTCTCATTACTGACGATGAATTGGTCATACAATAGAAATCAACGATAGTAAAAATAATTCATATATCAAGATTCCAACAAAAAGAACTTCTATTATAAGATGGGACATGCAACTAGTTTTTAGAAAGCTGTTCAATATAAAGCAAATAAAATAAATAAAGAGTAAAGATATATAAACAGTTTTAATCATTCCTTAAAAATAACTTAGTTACCGAGAAGATCTAAGCCGGCCTACAACTGCTTTTCTTCTGAGTTCTGTCCAATTATCATCATAAAAATCATAGATTTTGTGCCACTGTTCTCTATAAACGAGGTTATAATGATTATTGTTGTAAATATTAACTATTAAAATAATAAAATACGAACTCATATTTATTTATGGATGTGTATCGTTCAGGGGTGCTCTGAGAAGAATCTCTAGAATCACAAACACTTGTTGTAGTTGAACTAGAAGTTACATCTGTAAGGCTATCAACGCTTTCACTCTTCAGCTCATTATCATTACTTTTATCTTTATCCATATTTATTTTTCATACACTGGCATTATAATTTGTATATTAATTATATCACAAATGCAGGCAAAATGTTAATAATAATTAATAAATATTAAAAATTTCTTTAATAAGTCTGTGAATTCTGTGTTTTGACAGTTACATGTGTTTTGTCATTTTAAGCCACATGTGGATTTTGACATATTTTGACATATTGTCCTACGGGAATTCGGGAAGAAATTCTTTGTCTTTGAATAAAAAATAATAAAGAATTGCTATATGTCAAACGTATTTCCCTATTTCTATAGTATAAATAGTTCAATGTCAATATATAGTTAATATATTTAATATATATAATTATTTTTTAGTTATTATCACAATGCCGGTTATAGAGTCCATCATATTTATATCGTGAGCTCTAAAAAGTCAAAATGTTAACCTTTTTTTAAAATCAACAAACAGGATTTATTAAATCACTTCGAATATCTACAGTCATCAAATTTGTTATGTGTGTTTGTGAATTATTTCAATATGATGTCGATACCGATACATTTCACGTGGGATGTCAA
>NW_020539725.1:33496633-33555258 GCF_003426905.1 Ctenocephalides felis | reverse complement strand
TGAGCGTTTCAATAACTATGATATCATACTAATTGCAAATATAATTTAATTCGGTCGGGTGAATAAAAGTTTAAGTTCGGTTTAATAAAAAATATCTACTAACCTGAAAAATAATAAAAAAAAGATTAATTATTATTAAAATAGTTATAGATTCATACATGTATGCAAACAGTTACAGTGAAAAAAAAAACAAAACTTGTTGAAGTTCCTAGATTGTTAATTTCGTGTAAGGTATTATATTCAAGACTTCTTCATTACTTGGGTATACATTAGAAATGCATACTATTAAAATATACTGAAATGATTAGAATACCAAGAATTAAAGTTTATAAAAGAGTATTATGCGAAAAGTTGAAAAAATAGTTTTTTGTTCAAAATTTCAGAACGTTTGACTTTAATAGTACAAATATATATGTTTTACTTCATAGCTACTTCATCATAGTACTCTTTTTATAAGAAATAACGAAGAATGTATACTAACAGTTATGTCACTCCGATTTTACTTTGTATTACTTTTACCCACAATTGGTTTATCATAAAAAATCATGAACCTCTAACTTGTAACGTTTTTCTAATATAATTAAATAGTTATAAACCATGAAAAATATAAGATTGAAATCGTTTGAAATATATTAGAAATATCATAGTAATAATTAGTATTTAGACATTATTTTACTTAAATAGTAATTAGTATTAGTATTATATATGTATACAGTCAGGATTTAGTACTCTATGATCAGAAAATAAAATATATAGTCATTTCATAGTACTGGTAAATCTACAGGTTTATTTTTTATTTCAAAATCTTCTTCATTATAGCTACAATTTTTCTTCATCTGATACTGCAATAGTTTATTTTATTTTCTCCAACATCATATTTTTAACTTCCCGTAGGGCAAGTTATAGTAATCGCAAAAAAATCGAAAATGAAAATTTTTATATATCTTTACTTTTCAAAACCTTCTGAACATTTTGGCACACCTTAGAAAAATGGATGTATGTGTGTGTGTATATGTGTGTATGTGTGCCTGTTCGAATACAAATTTTCGTCGACGATTTCGGGAACACGGATCAACCGATTTGAATAATTTAAAAAACATTTAATTTGTATTGATAAGGAAATGTGCTGATTAGTTTTTGGCGAAGGCAGGTCTGGCCGTTCCGAAGATACGGTGCAAAAAGTGCCGAAAACGGTAACACAGCTTTTAAAAGAACGGAGCGTCCGATTTTAATAACTCAAAAAATATTTTACTTGTATTGACAAGATGAAGAATTGATCAAATTTTAATGAGGGCAGGTCTAGCGGTTTCGGAGATCCAGCGAAAAAAGTAAAAAAAAATTCCATTTGGCGGTCAAAAATGATCATTAGATATATGCACATCAAATAATCAGATATTTTATAGAGATTTCAACAATAAGTATAAATATGTTTACATTCCTATGGGTTCCGTACCAATGTTTATCCGTTAGACGGCGACACGGCGCTTAAGCGCTTTGATATTTCCAAAATATGTCAAAATACAGAAAAAGCAATTTTTTTTGAATTTTATAGTTTCTCAAAAATCTAATTTTTTCGAAATAATTTTTTTCAAAAATGTTAATCGTTTTTAAAAAAATAATAATTTTTGGTACGAGAAGTTCCAGCAATTTGCCTTAAGGCACGATGCCATGCGCCCCATTAGTTAAATATTTTTTCCACCTTAAAGTTCATGTCTCTGATCCGTACAAAGTCATGTACCAAGTATCTGATCCGGACATTATATGTAGATCCCCAATATCTTAAAGCGCTTATCAGTTTTTGCTACACTTCTTTTACATGACTCAGTGGCTTTAATATTGGTAAATGTTTGATTCAAAATTCCAAACAGTACCTACATGGAGTTGACGTATTCTGGATCCTGGCGCGGACAGAATCTTTTGTTTTGTTCATGATGCATTACCGCACGGTCTTCTCTTACATAGTCGGGGGTATCGTGAAACGCGAAAGCTCCAAAAACAGCAAGCGACCAGAATAACATGAATAACAAGCACGGCTGGAGGACTTAATGGTCCGTATGATGCCTAACACCTACCCTGGGCGAAGGTACGTCTACGTGGAAACCCATGCATGTTTAAGAGCTGTTTTACTATGAATTTTCTACAAGCAGTTTCTTATTGTTAGAGAATGAATTCGATAAGATGGCGCATAGTTTTTTTCACAAAATCCATCGATAGATACCCGAATTATTATTTTACTTTTTGTCTTCCGACGTCGCATGTATGAAAGACAACGAATTGTAACTTATACATAAAATAATATATATGTCAACTAAAACAACATGACTGAGCTTTTATATTAAAGTAATATAGGACCTCAACAGGTATTTGCAGTTTTATATTTAACCTTCAAAATAATCATCCACAATATAAGAATCTACTATGAAGTATTTGATTTTAAATTAGAATTATAAATAACTGATAAAGTACCAATGATTCATGTGAAGTAAATATTTATTTAAATATTTTTTTAAATAAATAAATTAGTACTGATAAAGTTCAACCATATATCATTTTTATTTTATCATTTCGTGAAGATCGAAACTTTTTTATAAACAGTCTCTATCGATACTAAGTACATAGTAACTAATAATAATTAAATTAGTGAATAAATCATTTCATATTAATCATCCATTATCAGTATTTATTGCGTTTATATGCAGTACATTTTTGTGTTTCAACAACTGAAAACTTTTAGATGTTATTTGTGCAGGAACATATAATTCACCATTAAAAAACGTTTTTATTATTATTTATGGTTTTTGACTAACAAAGCAAACTATAAAAATTAAATCATAATTTCATAACTAAATATTTTTATCGGACAACTGAACAACATAATAAAAATATTTTTTTTAAAGACAGAAGATATTTATAAAGCTTTTCTCAATAATAAAAATTGTTTGTCCAACGTAACTATAGATATTTCATTAACCTCCTCAAGGGTGAATTATAGTAATTGCCAAAAAATCTATAATAACATTCTTTATATATCCTTAGTTTTCAAAGGTTTCTCAACATTTTGGCGTGTCTTATAAAAAAATTATCTATGTGTGTGTGTTCAGATAGAAATTTTCGTCGACGATTTCGTGAACACGGTTTGAATAATTCAAAAAACATTCGATTTGTATTGACGAGAGGGCGTGCTGATTAGTTTTTGGCACAGGCAGGCTTAGCCATTTCAAAGATACAAGATAAAATGTGCAAAAAATAAATATTTTGAGAGAACGGAGCGTCCTATTGAAACGCTGATTAAATAATATGATAAAGAATTAGTTAATTTTTTTCGAAAGACAGGTTCAGCGGTTTTGCAGATACCATAAAAAAAAATTTGGCACAATGAACAATGTCATTTGGCCGTTGAAAATGATCATTTAATTAATGCACATGAAATTATCAGACATTTCATAGAGATTTTAATAATAAGTACAAATTTTATTTACATGTGTTCCCTACCAAGATTTATAATTTCTAACCGTTAGACAGCGACGTGGCACTTGCTTTGTCTATTAATATCTTCAATATTTTATCTTTAAAACAGCTACGCAGCACAATTGCTTTGAAAAAAAACCTGAATGTTGAAAAAAAAAATTACTACGGTACGGAAAGTTCCAGCAATTTGCTTTAAGGGGGTATTCTAGTGTAGAAATTCAAAAAAATCGATTTTTTTTATTTCATATTTTCAAAGTTTAACTATCTAAGAATATGAGTACGAGAAGGTTTTTGGAAATTTGAATTATTTTCGGAGATATAAACATTTTACTGACTCGGTCTCCATACTGGTTTGGCTTCACGCAAAACTTTAATAGCGTTTTTCTCAGAACAGACTTTTTCAGTACTGTTGACACGATTTCTCAAGTTTTAATTGACCGATTCATTTGAAATGTTCAGAGAGTCTTGTTTATAGACCTATCTATAGCTCGAATTAGGATTATCCCCAAATTCCAATTTTTACTATTTTTAAAAAATTCGAGAAACTCAAAAAAACAGTAAAAAAACTTTTTTTTTCAAACAGTCGCCAATTTGTAAAAAAAGAATTCTTTTTACTCATCGCTAGTTCGGGCGATTACGACATCATTGTAGATTATTAATCTTTTTATTTTTTGCATTTCCGATTACTAGGAGGGCTGAAATCATGTCAAGACTGAGGTGCCAATTTTTTGAGACCACCCACTTCATCAGCTGCCAGTTTTTACAATTTTCAACTTTTTTATTTTTTCATTTATGTTTTGTATTTTAATAATATTAAAAAACAAATAGTAAAAAAATGGATAGTGACATTTTGCAAACATTCATTGCTTTGTTTTACGACACTTTAAAAATGACCTAAAATTCATCGCTCTACACTAGAATACCCCCTTAAGGCAAGACGCCTTGCACCACTAGCTTAGGATAACAATAAAAATACATCTGTACACAATATGAAGCCTAAGATTACATCTTTTTTGCAGTGTAATGAATATTTTTATTGCAAGTTAATATTATTAGGCTTATATCACTGAACCGTCGCCTTATAAGACAGTTGCGTAACAAAGCTTAGATCGAATATCCGAGTCAGTCTCAAGTCATGCAAGACATCCGCAAGATCCGCCGCTGGATCCGATTAGCAATCTCTGCGGAAATCCAGCTAACGCAGCCGGAATGTCAAGATCTCATTTACAAATGGACTTACAGATATTAATAATATTCTGATCGTCTAAGCCGAGCACTCCGACGTTTCTATGGACGTGCACCATGTATAGGATTGGAACTAGTATGATTGAATGAAAGACATTTTATTTGAGCAGATAGTAATATTAAATTAAATCGTGATGTATACTTTGCAGTGTAATAGTACATACTAGATATTTCTTAATTTATATTTATATTTTTGCAAGAAACTAAAATTTTATTTAAAACTAGCAAACCCGGCGAACTCCGTTTCGCCATCAGATAATTTCGTGAGAAAGATGAAATTTTTTTTTTGTTTTATATTTGAAATGGAAGTGAGTAGCTGTCAGACAATGTATCTACCGGCACCATTTACTTAAAATATTGATTTGTAGTACATGCTAAGTATCAGAGATGACGCTGTATGTGAAAAAAGATTTTTCCGCTTTTCTGTTGAAATTTTTCTTCAATTTTCTTTGCTATAAACCTCACGTAGCCCGAGACCTTTCCAATGAATGCAAAATCGTCGAAATCGGTTCGTGCGTTCTGGAGTTATATCGTCAGGAAGGAAAACCCGACTTATTTTTATATAATAGATTATTGTTCAAATTGTAGAATCGATTGAAAAAATGTGAAATGAAGAAATAGAGTTAGAAGTAGATACAGTAATCATTTAATCATTTATATCGACCGAAAACTTTTTGAAACAATATTTTTTTATTTTTTTTTTTTTAATTTCAATAATTATTACAACTGCTAATTTATTAACATCAAGTAATATTGATAAATAATAATATAAATTTAAATAAATAAAAGAGCAAAGGATAAAATTTACATGAAAATAATATCCGTAATATGATTTAATGTAAAATATAAGCAAATAATAATAAAAATAAGATTAATAAATAATATAAATAAAATTTCAGAATAATGAAACAATATTAACGAACCAAAATATTAAATAAAACACTCAAAATGTTGTTCATAACATATTAAAGCAAGTCCAATGTTAATGTAATTGTTTTACTATTTGTTCAGACGTATTTTCGTTTTATTATATTGGCCATGAAGGTGACAACCTTCATGACATTGAGCTTTACACGGAATGGTTGCTACCCCTGGTAGAGGGGGCAGCGGAGTGTTTCAATAGTACTAATTGTTCACTTCAGAAAGTAAAGTCCGCTAAACAACATGTATAATAAATATATAAATATATCTTCTTTCATCATAACTTAGTGACAAATCAGTGATTCTAATAAGAACTGCAACAAATACATAATATACAAACAAATCAGTGTTTAATACAGTCCACAAGGGTTAAATTATAACCCAACAACCTGAATTATCAAAGGAGAGTTTTAATAAATTCCATAACTACAAAAAATAATTACAATATTATTTATAGTTTTGTAACTTAAATTACGGTTTAGCAATATTAATGCTTGTGAATTAATTTTAATTTGTAACTTCTAGTAGATTAGATAGTAGATTTTTTAAAATTACGACCATTTGCAGGTTCTTGGTTAAGGATGATTTAAACCTCAAACCCGAAAAGTTTTCAGAATTAATTAAAGTTATCTCAAAATAATATAGCATTTCCTTCATTTAATTATAAATATATATATATATATATATATATATATATATATATTTAAAAGTTAATTATGAAATTGCAAATTACCTTTATACCATCCCAAAATATCTCGACACGCTTTTTTCATATTAATTTAATTCAAAATATCATTTTCATAACTGCATTAATTTCCGCAGAAAATCATAAGGCGCATAATTAGACCAGCACGAAACACCGATTTTGTAATTATCTTCTCTCATATACAAAATCTACATTTGCGTGTTTTTCTCCAATGAACGAATGGTCTGATATACATTTGCCACTAGGATGTGGTTTGGAACAAATCAATCGTTTAATGAATGAATAAATTCGCAGTAAATTATTCGGGTTGGCCGGCATTCCCCTCTCAGATACAATGCTACGTGTATCATTAATTAAAAGCCTGCATCGAACCGCAGACAAGAAGACGCTACCAGCGTAGCCATCACAGCGATAATACAGTGGTTCCCATACTGATGGATGGATAATGTTTCCAACTACTTGCCACGATCAATTTTAAACTGCTACTCATAAATTAGAGCATTAAAACTCAAACTACCATGTGCTGTAATATAACATATAAGTTACACAAATATATGTATATAATAAACCACCATCTGATTAACAAATTTATTGAATTAGTAATATATGTATATATACCATTTTATACTAAATGTATTTTAGCACATTACTATATACATTATATAGTATATTACATGTATATATATCCACCTCCATTATCTCAAAAACAAGTGAAAAATATAATTTTTTCAATGGTTACTAACCAACCATCACCTTAATTCTTACGACGTTTCTTTCAAGATCAGGTGATAGACGACTATGTTCCGCTTATTCATAATCATGAGAGTATGCTTTTGTTAGTAGTTTTATTGCATTTGAGCTTTTTATTAAGTGTTCGATAACTGATTATAATTTATAGGTATAGATTTAGATATTTCATACGTCACAGATGCCATCAAAGACAGAAGCTCGATCTACCTCTCAAAAATTGAGTGCCACTACTACCAGCTCATTGCTTCTCTAATCAACTCTTCATCACTAAGAAGACTGAAAAGATGCTGGCCAAGCGGCCTTAAATAAAACACTAGGCTTCACTCATTGGAGTAAACTCTAGTTAATTATTTCCTTTTTTGTTTTTCTTTATTATTATTATTATTTTTTATTTATCTATTTATTTATTTATTTATTATTATTATTCTTATTATTTTTCGATTCCTTTGTGTCACAATAGCTTATGAGATTAAATTGTATCTTGATTGCTATTAATAAATGAATAAATAAATTAGATTTAGGTATACGTTATCTAATTATTATATAAGAAGTATTGTTATTTCTTATTTAGATTTAACAGTTTTTGGCTAAGGTAATAAGGACCAACTAAACCTTGTAATATATAAAAAATACTAAATAAAATAGTAATTTTGTATTTCAGCGTAATAATTCCTTTTAAAATTAAAAATAAAACACTGGATCAGTTTGGTGAAAAAAACAAATTAAATAAAAATAGTAAAAAAATATTTCTTGGAATAAATTGGCAATTGGACTGAACTTAGATCTACAGATGTTTGTGTGATACGATTATATATTGTATTAAAAAAAATCTTTGTTTCCTCTTGTTAATAATAATAAGGATGAGATGATGAATAAACAACAACATTTTCATCTTAAGCACATTAAATAAAATTATGGGAATAGAAATATTTTCTATTATAAAAATATAAGAAATTATAAATTATATTATATTATAAAAATATAATAGTGTACAGTTTGACCTCTACTTCATTAGTATTTAGAGCTTTTCGAAAGTTCTAGTTTATAATATAATCGTAACGATATATTAACTGATTGGTATCATAGACTTTTTTAATAATATTAAAATAATAATATTTATATAATATTTCATAATTTGTAAAATTTTTATTCGTTTCGGTGTTACCAATTACCAAAACGTAAGCCGTAAATTCCCTTCTTGAGAAACTTAAATTGAAAATGAAATTAAAGATTCAAAAATAACTATATGCAATCTCTAAAAATTATGCAAATACGTATTTCCTATATATTTCATGTATTGGAATATGTTCATGTATAAAAAAAATATTATTTTGTTATAAGTCATTATCTCCACTTAACTGTGTAAGAATGTTTTTTAATATATATTTACATCAAAAATTCGCGACATTAATAAATTTGTGCATAACTTTCCCTTTCTATAGAATATTTTCCGTTTGAGAATCGAAATGTAGGGGCGGACAGAGGCGTTATGTGGGCACGAAAGAAAAAGTTTTTCGGGTGCGGTATAGAAGTTTTGGCCGGCGTTAATTTTATTCCCCTTGAGTAGATAAAATTTTCGGCGTGCGTCGAACTTCTTTTGCGCCCTCCCTCTTGTTGTTACATGTCAGCGAGTTGTTTGCTTGTTAAGTTTAAGGTTTTGCAAGATGCAGAACGAGTGTTTTGTAATTGTCTTGAAGGAAGTGCTTTAAAGAGCTCTATTTAATTTCAGGACATAATTGCCTGAGGACAGATTTTATTTTCTGTCCCCATTTAAATGTTGTAATACTGGACTTAAATTTTAGGCTAAATTAATTTTAATATTTGAAGGTAATATTTAAATAGAATAAAATACAGATCTGAACATACTGTTTTCGCGATATTACCGATAGATTCACATAATGAATTTATCCAACGTTTGGTTTATAAAATAAATTATTCATAAATGTATAAAACTGCATTAAAATTAGATATTATGACTAATGATTTTCATTATCCACGTCTCCAAATCCAAATTCTGTTGCCGCATGTTCATATAATAAGCTTATTTCTCTATCAAACGCTAAATACAAAGTGAAAAAACTTCCTCAAAAACAGGTAATCAAATTTTTAATTTTTCCCTATTTCGATAGATTATATACCTTTAAAAATAACATTAAATCGATATCTTAAATAGTTTTTGAGTTACAGCCATTTAAAGAGTTTATATACTCGTATAGTATATAGTATAACGATCATTTAACCTTTAAACGCGTTTTTCTCGAAACTACATTTTCCGAATTTGATGCAGCGATTACTCAAAAACAAATGATCCGATCACTATCAATTTTTTTTTACATGTTCTATATATAGTTCTCCGTAGAATGAATTCTCGATTTTCTGATCGGATTAAAAATCAAATTTTGGCAGTCCAAAAACGACCAAAATTTTGGGTAAAATTCGACTTTTTTTAAAAAGCGCCGTCATTTTGTCAATTTTGAATTTTTTTTCTTCGTCGTAGTTCATTTTACAGACAATATTATCTAGTTTAACAAGATTTTTTTTTTTAATTTCATCCACGTAGAAGACCGGAATCACTGCAGCAGTGAAGAGCCTTTTTTTGTCGCGCCGTTGGAGATCGACGATAACTTAAAAAATATTTAATTTTTTTCTTCAAGAATTATACTATGTATTCTTAAAACATGTATAAATATATTCCTAAAATTGAAAAAAATTGAAATGATTGATAAAGTAGTTTTTTTAATATAAATTCCCAAAAATCACCTTTTTTTAGGCGGTTACACTAGTTGTGCCCCTTAATTTTATAGTTAATATCAGCAAATCTGAATTTGTCCGTTATTGTCTAAGACACACTTGCTTATTTTATTTTATACTTGAATTAAAAAAAAATTTAAATATTGAGGGTTCGTCAAGATAATTCAATTTTATATTACCTTTATAGAGGTATGTTGAATTTGATTAAAGATGTTGCATTGAAAATTATTTCTTATACTTGTTCATTGTTGTAATACATTTAGTTTAAGAAACGTATATAACATAAATATGACAAAATTTCATCGTTGGCCTGTTTATTAATAATACGTATCACCGTCAAATAAAAAACTTATAAATGATAACAAATCTGTCCAAAAACTTTTAGAAAAAGAAAAATTTGCTGTCACAAATACCGTGCTTACGGTAACCACGAAATAATAAATTTATGAAGGTACGTCAGAATCTACGATGGCAAAAAAGTAACTTTATAACTTTGCTCTTAATGTGAAGTTTTTTCTTTAACAAAAAGTGACATAAAAAGTCTCCGCTTATAGTTTTTGTATCTACGCCAGTTTTCCGACATAACGCAAAAACAAGAGCGAACTATTACATTGCCGAGGTGTCATTTAGGAAATGCCCGTTCGTGCGAGAGCGACCTGCTCACTATTGATGTCAAGTCGAGGACTTTAAATAAACAACAGAAGAAGCCATCATTGCCATACAGAGCATGAGTAAAAATGTTCGTTAAAATGCAATCCATAGAATTTTTTCAGATTTTGTAAAATATGTTTTAGTCTTGTACATTATGATTTTATAACCAACTACTCATTCAATAATATTAAGTTTAATAAGCAACAACTTAATGGACTAAAATTACAAAACTAAAACTCATTTTACAAAATTCATATTTTTTCAAATAATCAAATGAAACATTACATCACAATTTGAATTTGATAAAATTAAAGTAAATTTACAAAGTTTTACATTTTAATAGAATAGAAATTGAATAGAATAAAAAGCACATTGGTTATATAAGATCGCTGTAAGATAAGTAAGGTGTCATTATACTTTATTAGGCATTAATGTTTTTTTTAATGAAATTAATGATTGCTTATATTTTAAAAAGTCAGAAATGTAAGTAGGTAAAAAATCACTAAAATAGGTAATGTTGTAACAAAACT
This sequence comes from Ctenocephalides felis, assembly GCF_003426905.1. Lineage (NCBI taxonomy): Eukaryota > Metazoa > Arthropoda > Insecta > Siphonaptera > Pulicidae > Ctenocephalides > Ctenocephalides felis. The sequence continues at coordinate 33,544,236 of NW_020539725.1, read as the reverse complement.
AGTGGGGTGCATGGCGTCGTGCCTTAAATCAAATTGCTGGAACTTATCGTACCGTAACAAAATGTTCGACTAGACTATTATAATTTATTATTGTAATATTGTCTAATATTTATAAAAATTATATAAACTGATTTGCAAAGTTGAAATTATTTGTTTAAAGTATATTAGAACTTTAGTCAGGATTACAAATAAAATCTGAATTATTTTCGATATACAAGAAAAAATTTTGAAACAAAATTTTTTTCTCCAAAATCATTTTTTTTGTTAAAACAAGCAGAAAGTTCTTTGAATCATTTAAATCGGACGCTTAGTCCTCTTCAAAACTGCAATTTTTTGCACATTTAATTCTGTATCTTCGAAATGGGCCTGCCTTTGCCAAAAACTAATAACCACTTCTCCCAAGCATTACTAATTGAATGTTTTTTAGATCATTCAAATCGGATCCTCCGTTCTCTCAAAAACTAGTGACGATAACAATAACTACCCTGCGGGAAGTTAAAAAATATGCTAATATGTATTTTTGTTTTTTAATATATAATTTAGAATTTTATTTTTCATATGACATCGTCCAGTTTTATAGCACAGCATGATCCATCCCATGTAAAGCTTATATAGTCACTTAAAATGCCTGTCATTCATTTTTTTTGAGAATTATCTATTGATAAAGCTGATTTTAATATTTAATGAAGTTGAATACGCTAAATATTCAAAATATGGCTAACTACTAAACTAACAACTAAATCTTGTGGCATGAAGTTCTAATTTCCAAAATAACAAGATAATTATCAAATATATTCGATAGCTTAGATTGAAGAATTGATCTATATATCCAAATGATTAAAATACTGTTAGTTAGTTAAATAAAATGAAAAATCATAAAAATTATTAATTGGAGTACGGATATTGGGTACTATTTTAATAGTAATTAATAAATTTTCACTTGTAGAATTATAACTATCTACAAATATTATGATTCAAGGCCAAAGGGTTTATATTATTATTTATTAAATGTCTATCGAAATATTCATTGAAATTGCACACTATTTCGATAATGTGTACCATGTGAAATATTAAAAAATCATAGAATTTTAGTTAAATATAGGTGAATATTGAAGAGAAACTTGCATCTTACAAATACTATACTTGTATGGCATGCATCGACATCAAACAAGATATGTCATAAACCCAGAGGATTTTGTGCTGTAACATTTGTTTTGCAGGGCATACTACATTTTATTATTTTCCACCTAGAAATAAAACTTATATCACAAACATAAATATGTAAGCACAAATATCAACTTCAGAATCAGAATATTGGCTTAAATTACCTATCTTATCCTACACTACAAAAACTTTTTATAGTATGACCCAGCTTTCGAAGTGCAGTACGAGAACAACATGTAATAATTTTGTAGCAGCATGGTTGGAATAGCTGCGTTGAGTGCATTGCAAAGTACTCGAACTCAAACACGCCCCTTGATATAAAGAGTTGTGTGTCAATGATGCGAGACGCTAACGGGCTCAGGTGACGCCCTTTTCATATCGTAAAACTCTCCCGAAGAGAGAAAGCAAAAGCAAAACGTCCGGAACGCCCTGTTACAAGGCTACGCGGATGCTCCAAGGCGTAAAACCCAACATTTCAGGAAGAAACTAAACTAAAAACCAGGTCAAAAACACTAACTCGGGCTAATGATCTGAGCTACGACCGACAACCGAAAAAAAACTAGTGATGCTTCGTGTGACGCTTCGACAATACATTTAATTAGGACTTAATTTAGTGAGCAGTAAAAAAATATAATCGAATTGAATTAAGTGAAATTATATTGTAATATTTCTTATGTATAAAAAAATTCATCATCTGATAATATTTTTTTAATTAACCGAAGTCCATTTTTTTCATTGTTTAATTATTTCTGAACAACAATCAGAACTTATGAGTTCGTTAAGATGTTGTGTTAATTTGACTTAATACTAGTCGGTTCTACATGTGGCAACTCAATCGGTTATCCCATCTCTTTGTGATGGATTATTATTACAATTTCTGTAATAGGGCGAATATTTATTGATGCAGCAATGCCAGATTGAAGCTACTTTCACTTTTAATAAATATATATTGCTATCTATATTTCAATATGAAAACCGTTGTCACTACTGCTTGATATCAGCTTGATATTCTCCAGTCGTTCTAGTCAATTGCCCACGAGCGAGCTTACATTTCTTCATAATCGAGATATTTAAGTATTTGCGATATTATTATACAATGTTGTTTTTGTTTATTTTATCTAAAATACAAGTTGAGATCGTAACTATAGATATATAGTGTCTTCACTTCCAAATTATCATTAACTTAGTTTTTTTTTCGAGTCATTACCAGGTATACAAGTGTTAGCATTTTTCCCAGTTATATTTAATATTTGTTAAGCGTGTTTTCTTCTTATCACTTATATTTCCACAACGGTTTTATCACATAAACTCCTGCAATTGATACAAAAATTTTCAAATTCTTTTCACAATTGATCGACAATGGTGTGCTTTATTATCTTATTCATATAATGATAGTAACAACGACGGTCTCGACATCAAAATATTGTAAATTTATGTAAATTCACATATTTAAGAATCTGCTGTCAGAAAGCATCAGTAAAACTATACTTTGTAAATTTAATTAAATTAAATTTGCACAATTTTGGTAATAAATTATAATTATTAGAAATACTTAAATTTCTCAAGTCAAAAATAAATAATGTTTATTAAAATTATTTTTTTCAATTATGGTGCTCTTTATTTAATGAAATATCCGTTTAATTTCTTGAACCTCAAAAAACAAATAATACATTTTAATATTTAATTCAATAAGTAAAATGGTAAATTGGTTTCTTCTACGTGTTAAATAATAAAAATAAAATTTATAAACCAGTAACTCAATAACTGGATTCCACAATTAAACGAAAACATTTTAATATGCATAGATAAACAAGTATGATTATAAATATGTATGTAAAATTTTGGGTTTATAGAGGCGTGAAAATAATTAAACAAAATACTCAAATAGTGTTTGATCGTGTTCATTAAACGAAAAAAGCTGAAAAACGCTTTGATTTTTTCACGCAATTATATTAACAGATTTTATAATTCAGAATATCATTTCATTTTTATTCATAATTAAATAACGAGGTATGTAAACGAACTTTTTATCATAATTAAACATAATGATTACAATTGAGCTCAACGAATAATGCGAACACAAAGACTAAACGTTGTAAAATTTCACTCGGCTTAATTAAGGATAATTGCCGCAATATTTTTCCAAGCGGCAGACAGCCAGGGAATATATTGAATCCGTTCGAATTTTTTATACAGAGTCGGAGAATCCGAAAACTCGCATTTGACGTGCTTTGTTCTATAGAGAATCGTTACGAAGTGCGTTGTAGATAATTGACTTAAGCTTAATTGTCCAATTTAGGACCGCACATATGCGGGCGCGGCAACTAATACTCTGCTAGTCATACAGAAAATACTATGGGGCCTCTAATTATAAAACCAAAGATATTATTTTCAAATTCATTATCGTCATCGATTAGTGAATATATTATAATTATTTCAATAAAAGAAAATAAAATCGACAAATTAATTGCATTTTACATACCAAAATAACAATAATAATGCACATTGAAAATAACAATAACTTTTCAGAGTTTTTCAAAACAAAATGTAATAATAATGTCACAAAATATTAATAAAAATTTATCAACTATTTAAATATTTCAATCGATCAATTAATATTTTTCAGTTTTGTGAAGTGGATCGCAGTCGTGAAGGTTGTTAATTCGCATAAATATATAAAATGAAAAACGAAAATGAACATTTTTCAAAAATATTTCATTGTGGTAATTTTTGCTGATTTAACGTATTTTATTGAAGCATTAGAATAACTTAAAAAAAGACTTTTCGGTACCGAATAAACTACGAACAAAATCTTAAAAGCACATTTAGAGTAATTTTATATTAATTAATAAGAAAATACTCAGACAAAAACATTACCAAAAAGTTGTTGAATCACTCACGCGTTTATTATTGTACTTATTATATTATATTATTATATTATTATATATACACTTTATAACATTTTCACTGCATTCGAAGGACTATTATTTCATCACTGTACATTGCGCCAGTATCTAGACTGTGACATTACTGACTTACTTATTATCACTTTATTGATTTCTTTTTGAAATTAAAACGCGAACTGTTTAGAAATTGACTTAAAGTCGGTTTATATCTATTAACTCTTTGGGGACGACTGTCCACCTGAGTGGACAAGGACGACGTACTCTGTTAGGCTACCTGTGAGGCACAAGTTATTTTATAAACAATAACTCAGTTTGCATCGAAACGTTGAGTAGATTACATATAGCAGTGATAAACAGTGTTGTATTTTGAAAATAATTATTAGTTATTTTAGAAATTTTAGCTTTTTCTTTGCTATATAGTCTTTTTTTAAATATGGCAAAACGACCGAGCGCTTTTAAATATGGCAAAACGACTGGTAAATTTTGTAAAGTAAGCAGTAGAAGAAAAAAAAACAAAAACCAATGTCACATCACAATTTTGTAAAAAGTCTTGTAAAACAGTTGAGAGGTGATTTTCGAAAATCTCAAATTTTTCCATCTCATCGTTCTCAGACATTATACTGACTAATCAGTGAATCGTGTTTGTCCTTAATATTATAAATAGTTGTTTTTTTTTTGTTAATTTCAATAATTATTACAACTGCTAAATTATTAGCATCAAGTAATATTGATAAATAATAACATTTTTCTTGATATTTTTTACCAAGATTTAAATATAGTTTATTTTTGAGATTTTGAATGTATATAAGTGTAATGTGTATAGAATATACAAATATAATTTAATTTAATGTATTGTTATCAATTCGATAGATGTACATAGTTTGTAAGACATAATGCCTATATAATGTATCCAAATTTCAAATGAAATAAACAATCTTATAAAACTAACTAACTAATCAGTGGCATGTTCTAAATGTGAGAGAAAGAAAAAGGGATGGTATTATCGGCGGCGAATAACATTTTATTGTGAAGCACGTCAAAATCAACCCGCTCAGCAGGTTGGAAATTGTTTTAAACATCACCATTCTTTACAAAAAGATCAAAAATTAATTGATATTATAAAAGTATGTCCTTAAAATTTTTATCAAACAAATTTCATAACATACACAATAAAATCAAGTTTACAGCCGGTACAGTAGATTTTTTTTTCTTTTTTTTTTTCTTTTTTATTGTTTCCACAGCAATCAGAACTCTTTATTATTGTTCTATAAGCTGTTTTGTGTATGACTTATGACCTAAGGTATTGATATGAGAAGCAAACCATCGGTTCGTCCTTCTCCTATGTGTGGGGTTTTTATATATTAGCTCTTATGTCTAATAGTGTGCATATGATTGTATGATGCAAGTATGTCCACGAAGGACGATTTCCACTTGGAATTATAATGTGATCTATAACCCCAAGTGGAAATTTGACATCAAAGTTGCCTGATGTCAGGCTTGGCGGTAGCGGGAATCGAACCAGCGAACCTGAGTCTAGTTGGTGCTAGCCCACGCTCTAACCGATTTCGCCACCGCTGGCCCGGTACAGTAGATTGTTTTGAAATCGGTGCCGTCCCCTAAGCAAACTCGGGAAGAAATTCAAAACATTGATGACTCATACGACTCAATAGGCTACTCACTCGAAAATCCTATATTTTCAACGCTAGATGTCGAAAAAAGACCCCTGATAAAGTAGGAGTCCCGGGTGAGGTCTTTCTCGATCGATCAGATCAGAATTCACTCTACTGTTACTCCTGTACATCACGTTGCTGCATTTTCTTTTCAATATCGTATTGAAGTAGTACCTTTTAAGTTTTTTTTGCTTTATTATTATTAATTTAAATAAATTCCAGTATATTTAAATAGTAAATTTTCTAATTAATGCCTAGTTTAATTATCACACCTGTCACGTTTGTCGGCAGCGCTAAATCAAATGATTGAATCATTTGCATATTTAACGCTCAACATAAATTAAGTTATATACATAAATTTGCAGAATTTTGTATGCGTTACGAGTTCTGCACAGTGCCATTGTAAATTTTGTATTTTATAATTACTCAATCGCATTATATTCGCGGATTACATATACCGAAAACAACAGTTCTCTATAATTCAATGATGGATGGGAATTGTTTCACATAATTTATACAAGCAAATTGCATGTGATATATAAACGCATGTAAATTATATTGACCTCAATATGTTTGATATTTGTTTAACAATGCACAGAATTGATCACATGATAGAAATAATTTCCTGATTTTTAGTTGTTATGCTAATTAAAGGAATTATTTGCAGTTAATCAAATAATGTAATTATGTAATTGAATCATTTGATATTTGCTCTCATGCAATATATATTAATAAAGACCTACTTTATACTTCAAAAGTTGAATTATGTAAACACATCATTTACAGAATGTATTTGAATCACATATTATTTGTGGCATATTGCTGTGTAACTAACAAAAATTCTGTTCATCTGGGCAAAGTTCAGAAGTCTGATCGAAATTGATGTCCAATTTGATTACCATTTATTATTTAATTAATAAAATATTTGAACTTAATATATCACATTCCCAAGGCAAATAGCATTTTTTTATATCAAAACTCTTACTTTGTGGTGAAGATTCTCATAACCTGTCATCGAAAAGAACATTCCATATTTGCATTTAACTGGATATAGATATACGATATGTAACAAAATAATTGAATTTGCCATTTAAATAAAATATAAAAGTGTTTAGTGTGGCGGTCCACAGATTCAATAGAATGATGTAACGCGAAGGCATTTTAGCTATCGGCTATAAATCTTATGTATTTGAGAGGGCGTTCTGTTTCTAAATATAAATGATAGATTTTCGAATGTTTTCGATTTGTATTCCTGTGACACCGTTTATCCTGATAAAAACCGTTTTGTGTTCGTTTTTCTTATTTATTCCGTTCGGAGATATAGGTAGGTACGACATCTTGTGATACATAACGCCCAACACAAATTTATGAAAAATGTATGAGAATATTTGTGTCGGTTTTCTGCGACAATATATATTATTGTGCATAATTTATTTATGAACATCTGTGCTTTTCTTATAAAATGTGTCAACGCCGTAATAAATTTCTTTTCAAAAAGATAAAAAATGGTAATGCTATAATTTTATTACTTGGATTTCGCAGATGGTAACAAAATTGTACGTTGAAACACAAAGGTACAAAATTTACAATAGATAAATTTAAATTTAAATTGACAATATTTTTTCTATATCTACAAAAAATACATTGTTCTAATAAATATAAAAATCAGATAAATGCGAGTGATTGGCTAATTCATAAATAATTAATTTGTAAGTTAATACCAAAAATTGCGGTTAAAATTATCACAATAACTTGATATTTGTGATTTATGATTGTCCAAATCAGCGGTGTTGTGCTAATTTTTTTTTACCGGAACACTAAAATTAAAGAACCGGTTCTCGTGTTTGTTCCGGACTCCGGTTCACTGTTCGAAAAAACAAGCCGGTTTGTTTCGGTTCATTGTTTATTCTTTTTAATATAATTATATGAAGGACGCTAGAAATCTATTGGAAAATAAATAAACAATTTTGGAAAATAATATTGTTTTTTACCAGAACATAATTTACCCTTGTATTTGTTTTAAAAAAAACTAGCACGTATTTACATTTCTTGATATCAATTTAATTTTTCATGAAAAAAAGCGTGATAGGCAAAATTCAACTTAATTATCCGGAGTGAACAAGATAGAATTGTACTAGAAATTTATATATATAAATATATATATATATATATATATATATATATACAGTGCCGGTCCTGGGGTCCTCAGTGCCCGCATGCCATTATTTTTCTAGCGACCCCCCTCCCCCCATTATTTTAACTTTTTTAACAGTTCATCATCAAAATTATACAAAAATTTACATTCATCTATACTTTTTAATAATTCCGTGTTTAGTACACAAAAAATTAGATATATGTAAACTAAAAGCGCAAAATTACATTGATTTTAAAATTATTTACAAGATCGGGGCAATTCGCGGGTGCTCATAATAAAATTTTTGTGTCTTCTATATTTTTAAATTTTTATTTTCAATCCAAACTTTTCAACACATCCGAAAATTTCAATATGTTATTTATTGCTTGTAAGAATATTCTTAAATTTTTAATTATTTCTAACACATGCGTAATATTCATATTTGGGTTTTGAAATCAGAGATCACTGGTTCTTAACAGTGGTGTTGTGCTAATATTTTTTTTGCCGGAACGCTAAAATTGGAAAACCGGTTTCCATGTTTGTTCCGGTTCCGTTCGAAAAGGAAAGAAAGAAAAATCATTTCAAAATCCATTTTGTGCACATATATGTATGTTTATTACAATAATAGAAACGTTTAATAAAAATTAGTTAAATTATATGGTTTATAAAATTCACTTATTAAACGACGTTCCGGCGCGTTCCGGCTCGACAACACCACTGGTTCATAATGTTTTCGTTATTTAAAATATCCAAAATTGTAACGTAAACTTCTCCTAATTGATATCGTAAGGGACGAGTTGTATGTATTTATTTTGCCATTTGTTGTTCTAAAGTGAAATTTTTAACGTATTTTAAAAATATTTTCCATATATTAGTAAAAGATGCAAAAAAGTATATGTTTCTTGAATGATATTGAAAAAACTATATTATAAATTTTATATCCAAATCTCGTTTTGGCGCCCCCTAAGGCGTGCGCCCGCATTTTTTGCATGCATTGCATTCGAAGTAGGACCGGCCCTGTATATATATTGCATAACTGCAATAAAAAACATAATATCTTTTCCTATCGGAAAGTTAAATAGACTGCATTTGTTGACTGTAAAGTTATTGTTTCCAATAAAAGTTACTAATATAAAATAGCACGAAAGTCCGCTGCGAAACATCGTCATTCTTATTCTGTCCTAAGCCAACAAGATTCCGTTCCAAGTTCGATTTTGCATAAAAGTGCCATGGACACAAAACAGCAGCATCGGTAATGCGGATTCAATCAAGCGAGAATGCGCATATTCTCTATGGTCGAAAGTTCAAAAGAGGAAAAGCTCTAAAACTTCGGTCGCGGACCAAGATTGGCTATTGTCATTTTATTTTTATTCCGCTTTGGGAATTCACAGAAGATTACATTTTAGTGCGTTTAACGCCCGCTTCGTACATAACACGATCGCAACTATTGCCAAGATATGTCAAAACACAAACGTCTCTAAGATAAACGACGAAATGGAATATTACAACGAGTTGAACGACCAAATGGATTTTGATTTATGTGGAAAATTTAGAGCAATACGTATAATAAAACAAACTTATACCATAGGAACCAATAACTCTTTCAGATATCAATAAATAAATAGAATTTATTATTTTAGCTATAAAAATAATATGGTTTAATAAACCGTGTCGGTATATCTGATGATGAATTTTAATTTGAAAAGTAAAATGTATATTTATTGTAATTAATTAAATCAATTTCGGCCATAAACTTATTTGTAAATATGTAAATATGATACCATATATAATTCTTAACCTTATAGGACAAAGTTTATTTTAATGCATACATCTGCTCATAAAAGTGAACCCTTTAGCTTGCCTGACAAGTACTTGTGCAGGTTGAAATCGCCTAGCAATTTGATTTTTGCACTTCTTAATAAATAAATACAAGTGTACAAAAATTTGAAGTTCACAGGAACAAGTAATTTTTGGATTAATTTTACATTGTTTGCATTGCTAAATGATAATGTGCTTATTATACATAATACTTCCAACGATACACAACTTATACATAAGTACATACCTATACACAATGCTTCCGATATAAATATATGTAAAATTCCTGAATTGAATCTGTACTAAGTTGTTAACCGAGTTGTAGATACTTTTGCAAAGTGCTTTGAGGGCATTTCAGAAGTAAGTGTAAATACCAACATCGGAATACGAATCGTTTTAAAATCCAATGCTCGCATTTCAAAACGCATCTCGAAAGTTCCTTCTATAAGATCCGCATTGAGAAATATTTCAAAATTCCTAGGATATTTTTGAAAGTTTTCAACTTCCGAACTATTCCAAAACAAAATTATTGAGAAGAAATCTCATAGAATCCAAAGTTATGCAGTTTCGTTTGTGTTTGGTCCAGCCATAGCACAAAACTTGTTTATATTATTATACGATAGTACGAGGGAGCACCAGGAACGCTTGCTTATCATATCTGCATAGATGCTTTCAAGTCTTTTATAATGAAAACATAATGTAAATGTGAGAGAATCCAACAGATGTTCCTTCTATAAAGTTAAAGCTTATTTGCGGTTTAATATTTATGAAATTTGTAAAACATGCAGTAACTTCTAAAGTATTTCAAGTATTTTTAAAACACAATCAAATATTGAAATTAATAAACAAAGGCACTTGTTGATTTACCCCTATGTTTGCGCCAAATTCATAATTTGAAGTCGAGAGCAAAATATCTGGACAGAAAGACCAGCATATAACACGCCAGAAAATTCGAAGTCAATCTGAATAGTTTGAGACCAAAATAGAAAAAAATCAAATCAAATCAAGTATCGAATAAAAGCCACACGTCACAACCGAACCCAGCGTACATTTTTAAAAACAAATCATCGTTATGTCTGATCAAATAATCTACGCAGAAACTAATTGCTGGTAAGTAACTAACTAATGTTCAACTTACAGAAAAATAACAAACAAAGTGATCTTATTGTGCACAAGAAACAGTTAAAAGAAATCGAATACAATAATGGGAAAATGTTCGAACAAATATTTTAAGTCTTTCGCCCTTTAGGCCCTATGACAAAATCAGTATAGTTAACTGCTATGGCAATTGTCACTTTCGTACCCTGGTACACTCGTACCCAGTCTCCCCTACCTACCGAAGTCATAAGATTTTAAATTTTTTTATATTTGTTTTTTTATATTTTTTATAAATAGGTTTCATATAATACGTAAGTGTTTTTATTGTCCTTTACTATGAGTATTCCTGAATAATAAAATTAGATGAAAAACAACTGCAGAAATATATTGTAGAATAGAATATTAAAAAAAGTACCATATAATATGATATATGATGGAATCCATTTTTTCGTCGAATAAATATTAATTTTACCTTCGAGGGGAAAAAACTACCATTTAGAAATTTATAGTGAAATGCAAAACATTTGAAGGATATGGTTTTACGTGATCTTGTTGGTATATGAATTTTCCGAATCCGTATTTTTGGGTCGCCGCGGCTTTTTCCGCGCCTCGTACGTCGTATATTTTGTATCGTTTGCCATTGATACCGAAGTCAAAGTGACAAACGTTCACTACGTGAGGTAAGTAAGGAGACTCAACAAGCTACGTGTATAACATGAAACTACAGAATTTAGAAAAGGGTTTACCAAAACAATCTTAAATCCATTCCATTTTATATTAATAGATTGGCATACATGCATAAAGTCTTTATGCTTCGTCTCAGTTGAGCAATCACTGGACAATCAATGCTCTGATCGTAGACTTGTCCAAGTTGATAGTTCACTTTTTTTTTCTTTCTCCCGTATATGTCTCTAATTTTAATTTTTAATTTTAAATTAGTAGATAAAAAATATAATTAATAAAAACATTTTCACTCTATTTTTTTTACTCATTTTTGAGGCTCTTGCTCCTACCACTACTTTGTCATTCATTATTCTCATCTTCCTCAGAGAAACAACTACAATAGAATAAAATCGTTATTCTTTTTTGCATAAACATAAAGTTAAATCTGCATATAATTATGTTTATAAATGAATTAATATGAGTTTTATTTTTAAATATTTTATATAACCCTTACCATGACTAATAAAACACGTTCGACGCCACTATTTCATCTTGTATTTTAAATTCCGGGCGCGAGGAAAACAATACTACTGTCGTTTGCCGAACTAACTCTTCTTTTAGGTGATCAATTTTGTCTTGCAAAGTAGCGTACATTTACGTCGAACTACATTTATTGTGCCATTAATTCCCACGGAGTGAATACTAATATTTATTATTTTTTACCAATAAGTATATATTATCGAGATATTAATTTGTTATCGAGATAGGAACTGCAAAACAGGTTCCGACTAAATTTCAGTAAAAATTATACTTATAAGAGCCTATTAGTTCCAATTTTGTGAGAACTTGTGATCCGATGTTGCCCAGATCTGTAAAAATAATTGACTCATTTGATTGCTTATTTAAGTTAATATGAAAAAATTGTGCGAGGTATGATGATGTGCCAGCTTTAAATTACACGTTCTACTTTTTCTTGGAAAAAAATATTTCTTATTAAAATAAGTTAAATAGACTAGTACTCAGCTAGATTTTTTGAAAACAATTGAATTTTCCGTCATGTAAATTATATTTTTTATACTTTAAATTCTAATTTTGTACTTTTGTGATTTTCTATAAATTTTTAGTCTTTCTAAATTTCAAAATGGAGAAATGGGCAGATCAGGAGTATATTTTGCCTTGGGTAAGAATTCGTCCACAATATAATAAACTGATACTTTTATAAAAAAACAATTAATCAATATACTTAATATTATAACAGTTTCAAAACTGATTCATGTACGGCGGGAGGGTACATTAAATAATGTAAATACTTGTACTGTGAATTGGTCAAATATTTTGATATTACATATCAAGACATTCAAATAGACATAAATAAAATACTGAATAAGATTTTTTTTTCTATCTTACAATTTTATCCATTAACTTTTAATCTCAGCTTTTATTTCACTACTTGTCTTTAGTAAAAATAATATTTATATTATAACATTGTTAAAACAATAATTTTGTTCAAAAATTTATAATTTAATGATATTCGATATCCGTGGAGATTCATTATAAGTAAAAAAGTCATTAAACGCATAAGCCAGTAAACGCATAATTTTTAAATATATACTTTTGTCATTTTAATTTATTAGCCTTATGTACATAATTCATTCATATTGAGTTATCTGGTAGTATATTATATATCTGATAGTTCTCATTATTTTGTAACAATAATAATAATTTATTACATTTTTAGGACGTTGCAGTAGATGCTATTAGAAAGTCTCAAATAAAATCTACAAATGCCCAATCTCATATTGAGCATATGAGTAATATGAAATATGACTGCGATCTTAAAAATAGTAGAATTACTCAAATCATGTGCACTATTGGTAATTTATTTTCGTGGGATATTTTTTATGTATTTTTATTTTCATTTTAGATAATTTTAATTGCTAATTATAAATCTAATAAGGTCCCAACTCTGAAATGCCGCAACAAATTGAAACCATGTTAGAGCTTGGAATGACAATAGCTAGGATTAATATGGTGCACGGCGATTTAGAGCACCACAGACAAGTAAGAATCTAAAATAGGTTTAAATTAAATAAATTTATATTAAAAATTTTCTAACACTGAGATTTGTAAATTTTATTAACGAAAATCAAATTTTAGTTCACCAATAATAAAATACACCTAAGTCTGTTTTTACACGGTCTTTTTGTACACGGTTTTGATATAACACGGTTTAAAAATTGAATATTTTTAATTTTTTTACACGATTTTATTCCATTTAGCACGATTTGAAATTTTATGTACTTAAATTTTTTTGTCAAATTTAATTTTTGCGAAGAATGTTCATATCACAAAAAAGTATTTATGAAAGAAAAAAATCTGAAACCATCGATAGTATCGATAGTTTGCGAACACTAGCTTAAAGATTTAAGTAAATTCTCCTTTAGTGCGTACAAACAATTTTTACTGGTCAAAGCAAATGTGAATAGCACTAATTTAGGGGAATTATTATTAAAATAAACATGAATTCTTGTTCTTGAAAATTCTTGTTTTTCACTAATTTTAATAGGTGTTAGAGACTAGGACAAATCACCCATTTTTGTATAAGATTAATGTCTTTTTTACACGTTTTTTTTTTACACGGCTTCTTCTGGAACCAATCTCCGTGTAAAAACAGACTTAGGTGTAATATATTCATTTATTCATTTATTAGATTGGATCTAATTTTAAATCTTCAATTTTATCGAAATCATATAACATACTCTCGATTTGAAATTGTTCGTTCAAATTACTGTATCATGTTAAAATTATTTATAATTATTTTACATCCAGACGTTTAGTCAAAAAGCTTGCTTTCAAAAGAGAATAATCAAATTCTCTTAATTAAGAATAATTCAAATAAGAATAAGAATAGACGCAGACAATTGGAGAAAAAAATATTGTGTTATATCAATAATGAACTCTTTCAATGCGAATCTATCTAAGCCAATACATCAGCATGTTAATATTATAACTTCCTGATAGAATCATATTGTAACTTATATTCTTCCTATATTTTTTAGGAATTAAATTCACTAAGGATGTCTAACAACAATTACAGTACGCGGCAAGGGATGCTCATGACTCTGGGAATCGCAATAGAACCACGTGGCTCGGAAGTCAGAACGGGTCAACTTGCAAATGTAAACGTCTTATTAAAAATAAGAATTAGATATTTAATTCATTTATAATACTATAAATCTATTGATAAATCTAACCTCGCGCAGATCTTAGGTATTCATTGATTTGCTTAAACTTATTAACGACTGAAATTCTTTATTAGTTGTTGCCTCGTTTTGTAACTTTGGCATCGAAACTACTAAACTGAAATATTGTTAATAGTTTTAAATCTGGTTTTTGGTTATCATTTCTTCTCCATGCCCATCGATTAATACTTTTTGGTCTGAGCACAATTATATTTATATATAAAACTTAACTAGATTTAAGCTGAATTATGTGTCATTCTTATACATATTAGTAACTCATCAACTAGTATGTATAAGTTTATAAAAATCCATACGTTTTGACAGAAGTTCTAGCCTCCATTCATAACTAACCGAAAAGTTTCATTCTTATAATTAAAATTTGTTCATATATATGTATATACTGTAACTCCTTCTAGGATAGCAATTCTATTTTAGATTTGTTATTAAATAATATACAGTCCTGATTTTTTTTGTTTTTAGCACATGAACGCAGTTCCAATTGAGGAGGGTAGCTCGGTGCGCATTACCTGCGACCCTGCATTTTATGCCAGTTGCGGCAGTGACTTGATTTATTTAAGTTGTGAACATTTGCGAGAAACAGTTAAACCTGGCAATCGAATCGTGATTGATAATGGCGAAATTATTCTACGAGTTTTGGATATAGGTAATAAATTCGAGTAGTCAAGTACTAAATTTTGACCAGGTTACAAACCGGCTAATTAATACAGAAGTCACTCGATTTGTACGAATAATTTGATATTTGAAACATACTTTATTTGTGGTCCAATAGTTTAGTCAAATTGTTCTAAAATGGACTTTGTTAGAAAAAATATAATTTTATAATAATATAATTCCACACCGCAAATTATTTTAAAATTGCTGTATTTTCAGTCTCTGAAATTTTGAATAACTCTTCAAACTACACATATTTTCATCAAAACAAATATAGACAAGAATCTGCATTCAATATATAACTCAAAGATGATACTGATTGTGTAAATAATTTGAAGCTGTTATAGTAATCCCGATATGTTAAGCAATAAATTTTATTTAATTTGAATAATAATAGAAATATTTTAGAAACTATTTTAATTTCACATTGAGTAATTTTCAATTTTTAGTAGAGTAAGTTATTTCAGCCTTAATCGGTAGCTAATAGGTATCAATTAACATATTTTAAATAATTATCAAATGCTCTGCTAATGAATTTATTTGTATTTATCGATAGGCCCTACTGATATGACATGCAAAGTTCTATCCGGTGGTAATTTAGGAAACGATCGCAAGGTCACTTTGCCAGAAGTTCCAATTGAAACAACTACATTGTCCAACCAAACAAAGCTTGATCTACTCTTTGCGGTCAAATATGAAGTATGTTCTCTTGAGAATGAATTTTCTTACTAATAAGTTATTGAATTAGCTGAAATTATTTTCATATAAAAATGATTCTCATGCTTGACTATTTTTGTTTATTTTACGATTTTTAGGTGGATTTCGTAATAGTAAAGCGCGTAAGATTTGCAGATCAGATAAAACAGTATAGAGCTGAGCTGGGAGAAGAAGGTCAGTACATCCAAATGATTGCCAAGATCGAAACACTTCAAGGGTTAGAAAATTTAGAAGAAATTCTGGAAGAAGCTGATGCTATAATGTTCTCCAAGCACGACATGGCTACAGAGATGCCAGTAGAAAATGTGTGCCTGGCGCAAAAATACGTTCTTGGGCGTTGCATACTGGTACACAATAAATTCATAGATGATACTTATAAACACGAATTGCATATATTTTTTTTTACGTTCAGATCTCATTCATACTTAACACTAAACATACCATAACGGGTCAAATGACTCATTTTGAACTTTTGCATTGAAAATGCACGTATAATTTCATTGCGTTTGCACATTTGACTTCATGACTTTTTTTAAGTAATTAAAGAAGAGTTATAAACAATTTTTTTTTCTTGTTTTGTTTTGTTTATTCTGAATAATCCTTCTTGTATACCGATATCTACCACAATGGGAGAGAATTTTTTGATTTATGAGATTGTCGAGTCATATTTGTAGTCAGTAAGTTGCACATTCTTCTAAACACTGTTGCGCAAAGTAGTTCAACGAAAATAGCTCAGAATAATTTCAAGAAAATATCAAATTTTAGATTGAAAATAGCTTTTTATTGTTAGAAAAAGTGGCAGAAATTGAAAGTCTTGGTAAGTACCTTTTATTATTTACCCAGAAAAATGTCGAAGCAAACAAGACATTACAAGTTCTTAGAAGATATAAATAATATTGGCAAAGAGTTTTCAGAAATTAGTGAAGATGAATTTTCTGAAAATGAAGATATATTGGTTGAAAATAAAAATGAGTCTGATTCAACAGATACTGACGATGAAGAACAAAATGATAAACGTTTACCTGAAACTATTTCATATTACAATAAAACCAAATTTGGTGTAGACATTACCGATCAAATGGCGAGGAAATTTACTAAAAAAAATCCAAGTCTTGCAGATGGCCTCTCCAAGTTTTTTTCAATATCCTTGATTTAGCTGGCATAAATGACTGGATTTTGTACAAGCAAACGACAGGAGAAAATATCTCGCGAAAAGATTTTTTACTCAAGCTATCAGAAGAACTTGGCGCCGATTTTCGAGAAGTCCGTGAACAACCAAAACAAGAAACAAATACGAAAGTATCGTTGCCTAAGTCTACTACAGATGCTTATAAACTTATGAGATGTCAAATAAGATACTGTAAAGAAAACAAAACCAACAAAATTTGCTCTAAGTAAATGTAAAAAATATGTTTGCGGAAAATGTACAATGGACACAATTATATGTAAAAAATGCGATTAACTATGAATTTTTTTTTAATTTCTGCTTTTGTAATAGAAATGCTCAACATACTTTTTTGCTTAATTAATTTAATTTTTATTTTTATTTTCTTCCTAACATCCATATTTCATACATTCAAGCATGAAATATAGAGTCGGGTCATTTGACCCGCTATGGTAGAATTAGGTATATATTAAGTCTTGGTATGACTATAGTGTTAAAACAACATACCTGACTAATGTACGTACTCCATTTATCAGGCCTCCAAGCCTTGTGTCTGCGAGGTACATACAGCACATGCTGGTACAACCGTAACAGTAAGCAGCCGAGCCATAGCTGATGCTCACAGCACAATAATCGACGGCGCCGACTGCGTCATGTTGGCAGGAGAAACAGCATTAGGCAGCAATCCAATCAACAGCGTCCTATTATTGGACAAAGTTTGTAGGCAGTCCGAATTATCTGTTTGGCAGACCCAGATGTACGGAGACCGTAACGTCAGGGTAAGAATATTCAAAGAAATCTAAAATCAGTAAAAAATAATAATTAGTTTCGATATATATATTGTTAACTAGAATAAGCTTACCAATAGCTTAAGCAGACAAGTGATTTAGACCACCATTTCATTGAAATACAACAACCATCAAGCTCATCTAAATACCACAATATATTTAGTATGCAATAATTGCTTAGATAATTATATTCCCTTGATAATTGAATGTAAGTTTTTCTTTCGCTGAATAGGCTATTCCGCCAAATGGTCCAGCAGAATCAATTGCAATAGGCGCAGTAGAAACATCAATAAAATGCAATGCTCAAGCAATTATCGTGTTAACAACTTCTGGAAGATCAGCAAAGCTTCTATCACATTATGCACCTAGATGTCCGATTGTGGCTGTTACAAGACATGGAAGGGTGGCTAGACAACTGCAGTTATACAGAGGAGTAAAACCACTTCAGTACATTTGTGAGTTCATTAAATTTTGGAATCCTAAAAAGCCATCAAGTTTAACTCTAAAAATAATTAGATTACAAATTTAGTCAAACCATTTCTTTAGAATCACTAGAGTAGTGAAAAAACGTTTTCATCGTTTTTGCGAAAAATCCTGAACAGGTGAATATTTAAACTGTTCGAAAGATATCAGTTAGGAATAGGATTTGGTAAAAAAAAATAACAATTTTAAAAATGATTAAATTCCAATACCTAAATCGATTATTTGCACTTACCCTTACATCTAGTTTGATTTTGCTCTGGTCGTAAACATCGTTAATTTTTGATTATTTGGAATTTACCATTTTTTGAAATAGATATTAACGAAACCTTTTATCCAACAACACTTTCTTCGCAAATTTTTTTAAAGCATTAAGATTGGTTGGTCGACCATCTATAAATACTACTACTACATAATAAATATACACAAATGTTACGCTTAAACGACTTGTTGCAATTTCAATCATTTCTATGGACAAAGTTAAATATATTATTTTGTCAATAACATAAAGGTCTCAATAAAATATATTTAATCAGATGGTATGCTCGAAGATTGGATGAAAGACGTTAACATTCGATTACAATATGGGATAAGTTATGGAAAAGTTAGCGGATTCATTAGAGCTGGAGATGCAGTATTAATGGTTCATGGATGTAGACAAGGAGCAGGATTCACTAATACATTAAGAGTAGTTTATGCTTCAGAATATGACACTATACCTGCATAAAATTAAAACCAAAAAAGATATTTTAATGTAATTCAAATGTATTCTGTATATTTACATAATCTTATTATCGTGTGTCTCTATTTTATATATAAATATATCACATATTTCGGAATTACCAAAGGCGATATTTGAAGGATTTTAAAATTGGTTTTGGACGTTTCAGATATTAATATAACTTGAAGGACTTTTTTCTTATAAAAATGTATTTATAAGATATTATTATATTATTATTATAAATATTTTTCTAAATAAAGAAACTGTATAAAACATTATTTTAATTTACGCTGTAATCATTAGATATTATGTGTAAGTTATTACGATTTTTTTATAAACCGGACCTGAAAATTCCAAAATCAAATAAATGTTAATAATCTTAAACAAGTTTTCTCATATGAACTTTAAAATGTCATCTGCGTATAATTATTGTAAAACCAGACTTAGTGATGACTAAATTTGAATAGAGAAAGTTATACTTCAAAAATACTGTCCGTTTAATATATATATATATATATATATATATATATATATATATATATGCTAGATTATTTGGTATTTTCTTACGTTACTAAGCTTAAAATAAGACCTTAAACTATTTTTGTCCAAAATTTACATAAATGCAATTATAATTACTCTTTGCATTCGATTTACAACCATTATTACATTATGCTAAACTATCCTCATATATGAATATTGTTTAAATCCGCTAAATTATTTAGAGCATTAATGCCATAAAGTTATATTTGGCACAATAATCGCGACACATTTGATTAGTCAATATATTTCAAACTTACAGTAAAAAAATGCTAAAAAAGATATTTCATAAAAAAATAAAAATTTACTTAGAAAGTATATTGAAGTGTTAAAATAAAATAAAGGCCATTGTTAATGCTGTATTGTGTTCATCAGAAAACATTCCAATGATAATGTGTTTTACAGTTTTCAGCAAATAATTTTTTGTCAAAAGGATTAAATCATTATGTTCAAGTTTGTACTTAATGCTCGGTCTATCTATTGCTTTAATTTAAAATAAAGTATTTACTCAATTTTTGGCTCTGCGTATTGAACTTTTCACTCACATATACTCATTTATATATATATATATATATATATATATATATATATATATATACATAATATGGGTTGAGTTCAAAGATGAACGTTACACCAATAAAAGATGTATAAATTGTTTATAATTTTATTTGATATTCCTGTTGCTGGCTAACACTCTACCCCTCATTCAATGGAAATAACTATAATTTTTACTTTACTTAAATCGTTATAAATTATTAACATATTTTTAATTATTATAGTTATTTTGCACTGCAAATAAACTTATAAACCCTTTAGACAATTTTTATTGATGTAAGTAATGCGCGATCTTTAAACTCAACTCATATTTAGTAAAATAATAAAATTAATATCACGCTATCATTAATTTTATGCTTTAGAACCACTCACGAGATGTGCTCTGCATACATTTTCTGGGCCTAAAATTTACGGCTAAGATCGAATAATCAAATTAAATATGAATGAAATAAGTATTTAATCAACTCGCCTTAATCCTGTTGGATCTTCGAGTGGTACACCTTTGGTGTTTTCATATTTCACAGCCAGATGCTCATTAAATATTTTCATTGGAACTTCCGCTTTCTGTGGAATCCTATGAGGAGATTTGGAGGAGTTTTGCTTCACAGGACTAGTCGATCCATGTTCAACATAGAAAACCGACTTTGAAGAAGACTTTGATGGGGAAGAAGTATTGCGATCCTTTTGCGCCATTGCCCTGACATATTTTTCGTCTGCTTCATAAGCGCGTTCGATATAGGAATCGCTTAATGAGCTGCCCATGCTATTATTGCTATGTTTTAACAATGAACATAACTGAAACGAAGATGCTAAGTGTAAGTGGCATTTTGCCTTAAGGCAAGTTGCATGAATTTCCCGATACATGTAAATAATCTACTTGATCAAGCTAATTAGATAAAATTTATGTCTATTTCAAAAAACAGGTTGCGAGTTCCAATTGATATCTTTCAGAGTTATAATATATGTATGTAATTATATTTATTGTAGAGCACAAACACGCGCTTGTATGTCCTAAATGCGCAGCCCATTATTCCAAACTTTAATGCATTGTTTTTATTCAACCAATTTTCACAGACTATTAATATTTAAGAATGTTAGTTTAGATTCTAAGATTTACCTCTTGTATGCCATCCAAAGCCTGAACTGCCTCCCGAGAAGAACCAGATGGTAAATTTTTTCTTAAAATTGATAAATACTGTAATAATTTAATTCTACTCAATGACATAACTGAATAAGCGTGTTGAAGCTCAGATCGAACACTATTGTATTCCTAAACAAAATTAGAGATTAGAATTTAAATCTTGAAACATAAAATAACAATTACAGTAGCAGTCACCTCTATTGAGAAACCATCGAGAACCCCTTTTTGATCACCAGTAGTGCTATTATTCCTAAAGAAGAAGTTTCATGTTAATTACAAAAGTTATTTGAAATATAAAGAGATAGATGATCAATAAATTTTTATATACTAGTTCATATGCTGCAATAGGAAGTTAATATGAAGATTTATATTTTACATAAAATAACTTTACTTGCAAAAACAATTTTGCAATTAGTTTTTATTGAGAAAATTTACTACCTAAAAGCAAGCTTTATGGTAATTGTTCATCATATTTTGCAATTTATGGTATATAAAATAACAATAAAACAAAAACATAAAATTACTTTCGTTATACATAACCAAAATTTTCAAAGTGGACTTTAGCGAATATCAAGAGCATTTTAGCATATATGAGTTCATACATTTATTTTATCACATAGATCTATTTATATCTCGTAACTAGGATTGATATTAGCAAATAAATTATATATCTATGTGTTTTTTACTCAGTATATTTAAGCAAAAACATTATTCAGGAATTTAATTCTATAAAATATTTACCTCCTTGTAGACGAAGTTCTGTCGAATAAGGAATTTCGCCTTATACTCGCAATGGTTTCTTTATTTACTATTGTTGTTGGTGTTTGACTCATAGTTGTTGGCAGGGTTATATAAGAAGTAGCCGTGGGCAAAGCGTAGAGCTAGAACATTATTAAAAAAATTCAATATATACCAGATGCAGATACTAAATTGAAAAATTATTAAAATTAAGAAATTTTTTAAATCGAATTAGCATCGAACAGAAAAACAAAGTTCTGTACCATAATATTTTTTAAAAAGAAATAGGAATGTGATGAAATAATTTTTGTGTTGCAATATTTTATATATAGTTTTTTTTTAAAACAAGTGTATTTTAAAATTACCTTTGGATGCATTAAATGTAGTGCATGCTCAATAATATATGTTATATCAACAGCCGGTGGATATCGCATTAATAATGTTAAACAAGTAGTGTAATCTGCTACTAACACTGAAAAAAAAACAGAAAATTTAAATAAAATATGCATAAAAATTACATTTATAAATATTCTCACATTCATCACGAATGGCCATAAGCATAGCTACAACAATAAAATTTACAAGCCCAAAATTATCTCCTTCTGCAAATATGGCATCCCACAAACAAGAAGATCTAAGAGTGCAAATTCTCTTCCAAAGAGCAATCTCAACCACCGTCTAAAAATAAATATGCATAAATAAATATTAAAAGATACAAGTTTAAAATATTGTAATTTCTGCATACATGCCAAACAGAGGAAGTGGTATGTCTAGCTTCTCAAGATGTTGCTTAAGTTCAGGATCATATTTAGAAAGTAAATTTATTCGAATCCAATTTAATTGCGTCACAACTTCATTTTCAGGTCGATAGTCTTGGACTTCCTGAAGAAATTAATAAAGTAATAACAAAATAAAGACTTATCATTTTTAAAAGCCATGAGTATCATAGCAGTATTGATTTCCAATAGGAAGATCAACAGGAAATTTAATATATAGTTTTAGTAGTCATATATGTACATTATTTTAAGAGGTATAAACATATCTTGTACAAATAAATATATTGTTATTAATTATATTATTAATAATATACAATAACTGAATAAACTCACATCAGACTGGATTTTAGTAACCAATGGAAAGTATCCCCCAGTTGTTGGGATCATATCGTGAATTCTGTAGCAGCATTCTATACTAGACATAATGTGTGTAAATAATGTGCTAAAATTACATAAAAAATAATTAGAAATAATCTAATATTATATATGAATAATAATATTTAATTTATGATATTCCATACCAATTCACATTATTATATGAATATAATACTTACAATGAATCTGCTTCTAGATATTGTGGATTTAAAATTTCTATTATAACATCGCTGCAAAAATAAAAAAGTTATTAAAATTTAAACATGTATATAATTTATATAACTTACTTAATCAGTGCCTGATCTTTTACATGTAACATTGACTGATGATCACTATATAGAACAAATAACAAAGGTGCTAAAATTTCATGCATTCCTTGTCTATAACACATATCAGGATGTTCTCTTGCATAACAAAACAATATAGATATCTAAAAAAATTATAGTAGAATTATATTTTACATTATTATTATTATTTATAATGCATAATTAAGAGACAACACATATCAGGATGTTCTCTTGCATAACAAAACAATATAGATATCTAAAAATATTATAGTAGAATTATATTTTACATTATTATTATTATTTATATTGCATAATTAAGAGACAAATTAATATTAATATCATGATCATACCATAATATTCTGAATATCTTCTCTCCGGAAAAAGTCAACTCCTGGAAAAGTTCTAACAACATCTTGTTTTATAACACCTATTAGCTCCTGGTCACAAAAATGTTTATTCCAAAGACTCTAAAGCCAAAAAATATCTATGAATAAAATGCTATAATGATACACATTTTGCAAGAAAAAATAATAACTTTACCTCATCGTTTCTAGATAATGGGTCATCATCCAAAATTTTATTTTGTCGAGGATCTGAAATCATTTCACTTTTTAGACCAGCATATCTTTCTCTTTGTTCTCTAATTGTATCTAGCCATTGGCTTGTTTGCTGAGGCAATACTCCTAATAAAGCTCTCCAGCATACACTACGAAAACTAAAGAATAAATAAACATTAATAATATATACATTAGCTTTCTTCGTGTAAATAAATATGAAATTCTTATAAATATCAATCATCAAACTACAAAAAGAAAAAACTATCAACAGCTGACAATTATTAAATATAGTTATCGATTCAACACTGAAAAATTTTTTTAATAATTTGATGTGTAAACATCTTAGTCTCATTACTGACAATGAATTGGCCATACAATAGAAATCAACGATAGTAAAAAAATAATTCATATATCAAGATTCCAACAAAAAGAACTTCTATTATAAGATGGAACATGCAACTAGTTTTTAGAAAGCTGTTCAGTATAAAGCAAATAGTTACCGAGAAGATCTAAGCCGGCCTACAACTGCTTTTCTTCTGAGTTCTGTCCAATTATCATCATAAAAATCATAGATTTTGTGCCACTGTTCTCTGTAAACGAGGTTATAAAGATTATTGTTGTAAATATTAACTATTAAAATAATAAAATACGAACTCATATTTATTTATGGATGTGTATCGTTCAGGGGTGCTCTGAGAAGAATCTCTAGAATCACAAACACTTGTTGTAGTTGAACTAGATGTTACATCTGTAAGGCTATCAATGCTTTCACTCTTCAGCTCATTATCATTACTTTTATCTTTATCCATATTTATTTTTTATACACTGGCATTATAATTTGTATATTAATTATATCACAAATGCAGGCAAAATGTTAATAATAATTAATAAATATTAAAAATTTCTTTAATAAGTCTGTGAATTCTGTGTTTTGACAGTTACATGTGTTTTGTCATTTTAAGCCACATGTGGATTTTGACATATTTTGACATATTGTCCTACGGGAATTCGGGAATAGAAATTCTTTGTCTTTGAATAAAAAATAATAAAGAATTGCTATATGTCAAACGTATTTCCCTATTTCTATAGTATAAATAGTTCAATGTTAATATATAGTTAATATATTTAATAATATAATTATTTTTTAGTTATTATCACAATGCCGGTTATAGAGTCCATCATATTTATATCATGAGCTCTAAAAAGTCAAAATGTTAACCTTTTTTTAAAATCAACAAACAGGATTTATTAAATCACTTCGAATATCTACAGTCATCAAATTTGTTATGTGTTTGTGAATTATTTCAATATTGATGTCGATACATTTCACGTGGGATGTCAAAGATCTTGTGACTATTTTGGTTGATTTTTTTTCCAATCAAAACATATTTTAGACTAAAAATGTAACAAAGTTATGAAAACTATAATTCTTAACACTGATTTAAAATCCAGAGTATCGTATGAAACCACAAAATGGAAAAAGTATTCCTACATGTGTTATCAAAAATTTTCAACATATGATTAGAAGGTGAAAGTTGATGTGAATGATGTTAAAATATTCTTATGATAAATGTTTTTGAAAAGAAGCAATATGGATTTATCAGATATAGCGCGGCGTCTGAAGAGGAACTTCGATAGCTATTCCTCATATCGTCGTTTCCTCATAGTTTTAATACTGTTTATTCTAATGCTTTTATATATGGCACCATCAGCCTTCAGATGGTTGCTATCGAGTTCTAAGCCTCTAGAAAATTATGAATATCGTTGTATATCAGATAGATTAGCAGCATACAATTTCAAGAGTGCCGAATATGATGTGAATATCAGACATAAACCTCTGCAAATAAATGAAAAAGATTTTATACCATATGCTGGTAACGGTTTCTTTGGATTGGAGATATCTGACATAGGTCATATAAATATAAAATTGGGCAGATCACTAAATCTTCCCATATTTTATCACCCATTGGTTTATGCATCTGCTGCAAATGGAAATAGCCTCGAAGCTACAGTTGTTGAATATAAAAAAGGTATCATTCACAAATACCATTGTTTTCAGAGCGGCTATTACATATCACATGAATATTATGCTCATCGAACTTTACCTCAGGTTTTTGTTCAAGACATTAAATTTACTAATCCAACAAATTTATTATATGAAGTAGATTTAGTGTTAGCTCATATTTCAAACTGGCCTACGGCCACAACACAGCAGGTTAAACTACAGCATGGTTCTTCTATCTTGGATTATCAAGCTACAACAGGATTTGTACAACTACCAAATGAGGAGCGCATCATTGCTGTTAGTGTAGTTTGCAGAAAATTGTTACCTACACTCATACTGAAGAAAAGGTCATCCACAAATATTGAGCTCTTAATGACCATTGAATATTCAGAACCTATTTTGTTACAAGATTATTCTTTGATGAAAGATGTTGTGGAACGCAAAGCAATAGATGCAATGAAAAATGCTCTGAAGAAAGCTCAACACGAAGGCAAAGAAATATCACAAGCTTTTAGAGGTCAACATATGCAGGTTTGGCAGCATTTGTGGTCTACTGGGTTTACAATTAGTGATTCAAAAGCAGAAAATTCTATTAATGGAGATCAGATAAATGCTACGATGTACTATGTTTTGTCCCAAACTCGTTCATATGAGTTTGAAGAACATATTAGTCAAATACAAAAGAATGAAATTTCTAAATCATTGAGTTATACAGAGGGGTGTTACGAAGGATACCATACCTTGCAAGCTGATAATTTATGGAAAGATTTAAATACTTTGGAAAATGTTAACACAGTGGTTAAATCTTGGTTACTCACTCTAGAAAAACAAGGCTGTCATAATCTTGTTAAAGCAGGTGCCAGTGGGATTAGCCAAGCCATGGTTCTTAGTTTTGGTGGCCTTCGCTTTAGTAATCAACATTTAGAATTCAATATACATCCAAAATATTTGCATCGTGATTACCATTTTCGAAAATTGAATTATGGTAATTTAACTCACTTAAATATTAGTGTAGTAGTAAGAGATGACAATAAAGCTGTACTTTATGTAGCCGTCGATAGAGCTGATAGAAATTATTATGCTTGTGATGGTGGTTGCATGGACGATCCCATTCAATTAGGTCCTACAAAGAAACTATTCCCAGTTAAGCTGACTGAACCTTTGACTGCAATTTTATATATAACTTCTGACAAACAACATATGGAAGATTTGAAACATGCTATTCATGTAAAAGAAGTCAATGAGGCGCCTGCTCATGAACATCATGTGATTGCTTTACACAAACATGGCCATAGATTAGGGGGTCTGCCTACACTGTTTTGGGTATCGATATGTTTTCTAATAATTATCTTCCATGTATTTTTGTGTAAATTGATAATGACAGAATGCTGTGATCCACCAGATAAGTATCGCGGGAGGTACAGTAAACCTTGATTTCTAGTTTTTGATAGTAATATTTATTTATATAGAATTATGTAGTCACAAAATATATTTTGTTATGTACATACTGTACATACCAGTGTACTCCAATAGAATTAGCATATGTACTATTTGTTCCAAAAGCTGGACTTGATGTTATGCATTATATTATTTTCTTCTATTTTCATTTTATTAGTTATATGTTATATATAATTATATTAGTAATAAGTTATATTATGTTCAAATATTTGTATGTATGAAATTTGTATACATATAAAATTATAAGAAGTTTTACACGAAATTATAAGAAATTTTATTCTACTATTTATTACAGATGTCAGTCACAAAACTTATTAGTTTTTAATAATTATAATTTAGTTAATAAATTAAACATTTTCAGCTAGTGTGGTGAATATATATATATATATATATATATATATATATATATATATTTCATATTAAATCAATGAGCTAAATACTCTAGTATAATTTTAACTTAACTAAAAGGCAAGTAATTCTCTAATATGTTAAATACATGTATAAAATGCATTTATAAAAACATACACCGGTACACATTTAAATTGGTGAAGAAATTTTATTACATTGAATACTATATATTATAAAGAGTCTAAAAAATTCTGTAATATATTAAATAAATATTTTATAGCTGCCTGATGGCTGTAAAGATGCTTGATATAGGATGTCTTCAAATCTCTTCTCCAATGTTAAACAGTATTCTGAAATTAGTTGAGTAAGCTCCATTTTAGTATACGAAACAAAAGTTAAGAATAAATATCAAAACCATTTGTTTTAATTCTTCCAACAAATATAATCTTCAGCAAAATACATGGTGGAGCAGACTGCTTGTAGATATTAATTAGTCGCACTATTAACGTATGGAACAGCTGTTTATAATGTATGCATATATATATATATATATATATATATGTGTGTGTGTGTGTGTGTGTAATTGTTCTAGGATTCAATTACTTTTTTCCTTCGTGGCCTGAATTGCCACAAAATTATAATATAATTTGAATTTTTAACTCATTGATTTAATAACTGATAACACAAAATCTCGCTTGTATACATTGATATTGATATAATCACTTTGTAAAAATCTACTTAATCTATTTACAGTTCATAATTTACATTTGAATCTGCTTTGCATACTGATCAATCAGAAATCTACAGATTCATCGAGATCTATCCGTTTATAAATTTTCTATTGTATGAACAGTGAATTGAATTGCATAATTTCTAAACAAAACTTATAAGCCTATTAATCTCATCAAGAAAAATATATAAATGCACATTACAAAATTTGCTTTAATATTCAAATCACTCATAAAGCAAGTCACATTATCTCAGAACATTATAATTTCACACTGACTAATAGTGCAAAAAATTTATTACCTACAATAATTTAAAGAGAGCTAAATTATATTTAGTTTGTAAAAAAAACTTAAAAGCTAGTTGTGATATTTGATCAATTTACTAAACCAAAATCTTTGGAAATTGATTTAAAGACTACTAAATAATTTATAATCTCATTGTCAGTATAAATAATTATGCCTGGGAAATATAGCATGTGCCTGTTTTTCTAATGGATCACATTGGTTCCTGTAGCGATGTGTGATGATAACAGCTAACACCTAAGAAAATACTCCTTCTTCACTATACTTAATATTGCACTCAAAATAAACCACAAATACCATATTAATTAAACAATATGTACCATGGTACATATTGCAATATGATGTCCATATGCCATGCATAATTGAGTTAAATAGAGATTTGAAGAAAAGCCTTACAGAAATAATTAGTGGTACCCATTATTCTCACAAAATAAGAACATATCATGCAACTGTTGAACATTTATACTTATAATATATAATGGAAATATAAATGTTTTATTGAATTATTAGAACTACTTAACTATTTGAAAAAGTTAAAATAATTAAGCATTATTGATA
Organism: Ctenocephalides felis; assembly: GCF_003426905.1. Taxonomy (NCBI): domain Eukaryota; kingdom Metazoa; phylum Arthropoda; class Insecta; order Siphonaptera; family Pulicidae; genus Ctenocephalides; species Ctenocephalides felis. The sequence goes on along the minus strand of NW_020539725.1, from coordinate 33,514,632 downwards.
GAAAGTCTTTCTTAATTATGTATTAACTTCAAGATTATGTCATTGCACACACATTTTCTGGTAAGAAAAAACGAGATAATGATTAGACAGCTGAAAGCATTTCTACCAAACTGTCATCGTAACCCAACAATTTAGATTAAAATATAATTTATTAGTTACATATATGTATATAAGTATGTCATGAGTGGCAGGACTTTAGTTACATTAACTTCATTAAATGATGTTGTAGCAAAACTAAAATATTGAGCTCCTTTTAATGTATCATCGATGAATAAAGTTATATTGATATACATATATAATATTTCAAATAATTGAAAATATATTTTAAAAAATGATAATTATAAAGTTTAATTAACCCTTTTCCACAGTAAATATGTTTAGTGCAAAATGAGTGATAATTTACATATAACATGCAATTGGCTTGTTACATACTATACGTATATTATTATGAAAATGTATTACTATTTCACCAACCCATTGTGAAGTATATTACAAGCATATGAAAATTAATTATAGAAAAGCACTAGGATTAGCACGAGGATCTTTTTGATTGCGATAACGCACTGTTAACCAGACCCCAACAAACTGCAAATTCATAAGCATTATTTGTTAGTAGCTAATTTATATGTATATATTAATAAGTAAATTAACAAATAGCTTATAAGATTTTAGAATGAAATGAAAAACATATTAAATATTATTTAAAGCTTCAATCAATATAAAAATAAGTTTATAGTTATATACAACTAGAATTATTTAATATATGAAATTATTAAATAGTAGAGTTTGAATAGATAAATACTAATAATTTTAAAAGCTTTTGCATTTGAATTACTGAAATCCATTATAACAATGTAATTATTATTAAAAAAAAGTTATATAATATTAAATTTTTCTCAACACTATACCTCAGTGAAACTGAAAAATAATCCTATTCCTCCACAAAGTTTAAATGCATGATCCATGGTAGATTGAATTTTATATAAACACGGTTCACAATGGCAGTCTGATCCAGATCCATGTGGACAACATCCCAGCTAAATGTTAAAGTGATTATTTGAGAATAAATACTTTTATAAAACATATGTTAATTTTTGCTACCTCAATAGGATTGCAAGAGGTTGTGTTTGAATGGCTATCAAAACCGCAACATGAAAATGATTTCTGTACAGTTTGTCTTACAGTTTCAGATCTATTCCAGCCCTGAAATATAAACATAAATAAAATTACGAATACATTCAAAATACTGTTCAATATAGTAGTGAGGTATAATATACCTGTTCTGCTAATCTTTCCTGTTGAGTCGAATTAACAGCTAATGCAGCACATGCGATTGAGAATTGTATTAGAAATAGCAGGAATAATATTACCATATACTAAACAGCATTAAGGTCAACATTATAGTTGTACAAAATGTTTATATATGTGTTCATCATTAAAAGGATACAAAAAATAGCATGACTTGATGATGTTTTACTGCTCCTACTAATCCCAATATAGATATCATTATTAATAATATCCCACAAGCCAATATTCCTCCAATAATCGGCAAATTCATAACAACACTAGCTGCCTGGCCGTATGCTGCTACGCCAATTAAAATAAATGAAACGATCTATAACAATAAACGTTTATAAAACTAAAGTTACAGTAAATTCTAAATAGCACATTGTTTATAATTTTGTCCACATAGGCAAAAATGTTGATTATTAACTTACAATGTATAATATATTTAGCGCCGTAAGGGCATTTTTTGAACACGTGAATCCTCCACACATTTTAATTATTCTAATAATTTTCTCTATGTATTTTCAATGGATAAAATAATTTGTATATTATTTAATATGTAAAACACTTTTAATTTCTAGTATCACATTCATGGAAATGACCCCAAAAAAATCATGGTATTAAGAAATTAGTGAAGATAGTTTAATAGCACATTTTACTTATTGCTCAAACGTGGAGATTGTCGTAAATGATAAAACTAGTTAAAAAAAATATTCGATTTATTTCTAAATATAGTCACAATATGTCAAAAGACTGTCAATATTTTTAGTAGTGACTGATTATAATAAAAGATTAACAATTAAGAGTGTTAACAGAGCAGCGTAAAAATCCCTATTTTTTACTTCCATGCGCAAATCTATTGGTATTGTATCAGGCAACACCACGGAAATGTCAAAAATAAACCGCGAACTTTGTTATTATTGTTTAACCTTCGTTTAAGTTTTTAACATTTTATTAATTAGTTTTAAATGAAATAATAATGAAGTGCACAATCCCGGAAATTTCATGGCATAATCGCGATCCTGTTTTATCAATTGATTTACAGCCAACCATCGCGAATAATGAATTTAAAAGATTGGCTACTGGTGGAACCGACTCTCATGTTCTGGTATTAAGTTTGTTTCTAGGAATGAGAAAAGCAAAATATATATATATTCCTAATTATATTGCTTAGTAAATAGGACAGGTGCTGGGTATTTAGATGCACTTATTATGTTAATATATAAAATTTAAAGTCCTAATAATTTAACAATTACATATAAATAAGCAAAATCAAATGTACAAATATATTTTATTACCCTTTCCAATCTCTGAAGCATCAAAATAATTTACAGTACTGCACAGGCATTATTAAAAAAATTAACAAACTGATTAAATTAATTAGATTTTAGAGTTTCAGAGTTTGTAAGCAATTAGTTTTGACACAATATGCATTACATCAATTGTGAGATTTATTATAACTTTAATATGACACATTATCATAATTGTTTAGATATGGTATATTCAAACAACCGTTGATGGTTTGGCAACTGTTGAAATAGCAGCTGATCTTACTAGACATGAGAAAGCAGTTAATGTAGTGAGATGGAGTCCATCTGGGGAATATCTCGCATCTGGTGATGATGATAATATAATTATGATTTGGAAACAGAGAACTGATGCAGATCCACCTTCTTTAGAAGAAGATAACGAAGCTGATAAAGAGATTTGGTCTTCTATTAAGGTTTCTATCTCTTAATGTTATGTTTTATTTATATGTGATGTTCTAAACATTTTAAGAATATATTCTCAAAATATAGAGATTTAAGCTGTTCTTATCTTAGAAAACCCTGAATTTGTTTAATTAAATTCTTTACTAGGTTTTGAGAGGACATCTTCAAGATGTGTATGATATTTGCTGGTCTCCAGATTCATTATTTCTTATAAGTGGATCAGTTGATAATACTGCAATTTTGTGGGATTTAAACAAAGGGAAATCATTAGGAATATTGGATGATCAAAAAAATTTTGTACAGGGTGTTGCTTGGGATCCTGATAACAAATATGTAGCGACAATGAGTAGTGATCGAACATGTAGAGTGTATGATATTAAAACAAAGAAGGTTGTTAGTCGAAGTTCTAAGGGTAATTATCATTCACATATTTCATTCTTAATTTCTTAGTTCTAGTCAAAGTAGATATGATCCTTGCCAGAAATGAAATAGTTTATTCAATAACATGTTATTTCTTAGATCACTCACTTACTTGGAAATTTGAAAAAAAATTGTCATTAAACTAATAGTTAATATTAAGTCATGTTTTTTACTATTTTCCAATAATTGTATGTATTAAATATATATATATATATATATATATATATATATATATATATATAAAATTTTAGGTAAAGCTGAGGGTGAGAATAATATGTGTCCAAGAATTTATCATGATGACACTCTACAAAGTTTTTTTAGAAGATTATGTTTTTCACCAGACGGTTTACTTCTGGTTGTACCTTCCGGTGCAATAGAAAAAGAAGGAGGGAAAGTTCTTAATACTACCTACATATATAGCAGATTCTCCTTAAAAATGTATGTTTTTTAGAATCATAATTATGATAGGTGTATATCAAATTTATTTAAATATATCTTAAATATTATTTGAGAGTATGTACTTAGGTGGAAATTGATCAATGTTTATTTTGATTTCGAGTCTTCAATTTTAATTTCATACCAGTATAAATATTTGGTTTTATTTTGGCACACTTTGATTTTATTTCCATAAAATATCAAACTATGCTAAAAGGTTCTTTGGATATTCTACTTTTAAAAACAGGAAAAATCAAAAATATCAAGTTTTAAATTATACTTGTTAAAATAATAATTATATGAACCAATTAACACTTACATTTTTAAATTATTTCTTTTTCAGACCTATCGTCACCCTACCCTCGAAAGAATATTCTATAGCTGCAAAGTTCTGTCCTTTATTATTTTGTTTACGTCACAAAACTCCAGTTATACCTTTACCTTATCGTATGATTATAGCGGTTGCCACTCGCAGCTCAGTCATATTATATGATACAGAACAATCAACACCTTTTGCTGTGATTTCAAATATTCATTACACAAGGTTAACTGACATATCTTGGTCTAGTGATGGAAAAATTTTGGCTGTTTCTAGTACAGATGGTTTCTGCTCTATTATAACATTTTCAAGTGATGAGCTAGGTGAGATCTACAAAGTTGAAAAGAATTCAGAAAATAATAACAAAGAAACCGAAAAAAGCGCAAAAATTAATTTACATGTACTTGATGAATCTGCAATGGATTGCACAGAAGGTACTGAAGCATTGAATGATGAATCACAAGATGAAATAAGATTAGTAATTGAAGATTCACAAATTGATGGAGAGGATATAGTTCCATCAACTCAGCAACAGAAACAAATCTGTGCAGACATTGAAAGTGAAAAAGACTCACATAATGATCCTACACAGAAAACTGATATTAAAGATGACATAAAAGAAACAGCACCTTTAAAGAAGGATTCAGTCACAAAAGATGATAAGCCAGTAACAGTTAAAACGCCAAGAAGGGTTTCACTGATTACCTTGTCCAGCCCTAAATCTTCCAAAATAAAAACGAAAGAATGAGACTTGTCATAATTTTTAATAAAATATCAAATTTATTATAAACCAGCTTTTATTTAAAATTGTATTTCAAACTATAAACTATGATGAACCTGTCTTAGAGTCAGCCTTTTCGAAATATTTCTTCTTTTCAATAGGATTTGGAATTATCTGCAAAAAAAAAAAGTAAAACATTATATATATTCTTATCACATTACACATTGTTTACTTTTTTTTTCTATGTTTCTCTATGAACTCTAGTAAAGAAAATAGATAAACAAAATATTAAAAATATTTTTCTGAAATCATAATTTGTTTTTATAATGAAATTTAGTAAAAAAAATTGTGAAGACTACTATTTATATTTTGTAATAAGCTTGTAAATGGAGAAAAATTAATTATTATTTGTAATAGCATATTTTGTTGCTAACCATATTTGCATTATTTTGTAGAAACAACAGATAAATTATGTTTACCGTATCTTGGCCTGGTTTCCAGTTTACAGGACAAACTTCACCATGCAGATCAGTAAACTGGAATGCCTGTACAAGCCTTAAGGTTTCATCAACTGAACGCCCAACAGGTAAATCATTCATAGTAATTTGTCTTAAAATTCCCCTTTGGTCAATTATAAAAAGTCCTCTAAATGAAAAAATACATGTTTATATGGGGCTATAAATATTACAAATTAAGTAAAATTACCGAAGAGTGTGGCCTAAATCTTCCAAATATACGCCATAATCTTTTGAAATTGTGTGAGTAAGATCTGATAATAATGGAATTCTTATTTTTCCAAGACCACCTTCTTTTCGTGGTGAGTTCATCCATGCCAAATGTGTAAAATGAGAGTCGACTGAACATGCTACGACTTCTGTATTTATTTCACGGAATTCATCAATTCGGTCAGAAAATGCAAGAATTTCAGTGGGGCATACAAATGTGCTAAAAAAAAGATGTTAGGTCATGTTTTAAATGCCCATGGTATGGCTTATAACATAACAGTAGACCAAGTGTGCCAATACTCACAAATCCATTGGATAGAAGAAAAATACTAAATATTTTCCTTCAAAATCTTTTAGTGATAGTTCTATGAATTCACCATTCACTACCGCGGTTCCTTGCCATTGTGGCGCTGGCCTAGAAACTATTATACATAGTTTTAAATGTTAATATGAGCTCAGCAAAAGAATTGAGTTAGGTATTTTAATATTATAAAACAGAAACATGATAGATACATGGAGTAAACAAATAGGAGGGTCAAATATTAAAATAAGTGAAAACTTAAATAGAAAAAGATCTTTTAAAAAATTAGTTAATTTTTCCTAAATACATTCTACTTATAAATCTATGAATTAAATTTTGTTGGATTCTTATTGAGCATATGATGAAATCATGTAATTAATACTTTGTTCTACAATTATATTATCTTAAATTTCTTTTGAATATATTGTACATTTACTAAGTACAAATCTTAAAAGATATACAGCGCAATATATCTTGCAACTGTTTTAAAATTTTTCAAAAATAAAATGTCATTATTTTTCAATTAATATCGCTGCTACAACTGCCAATAAAAGCTACGATGTGTTTATGAAAATAATATTACTGGCAATATAATATTTTAAAATTTAGTACAGTTTACATATAATATGTTTACAAGTTTTTACAAACTACTTACTAACAGCTTTCGTCCACTGTAGTTTGTGATCAGATTTATCTGTTCCTTGAGGATAAACAGTTCCTCCTGCGTAGGACTGACATGAGCCTTCGTCATTTGACATACTATTAGCGCAAAAGACATAAAAAACTAAATACAGTCCACAAATGACATTTCGATTTTGAAGCAATTGTTTCATTTTTGATAAACTATTTGATCGATTCAGGGACTTTCAAAAACATACGTGCAACGTGTAAACCTCGGCTATCTAATTGTTTATCTATAACCTATAACCGATATCCAACAATCCATCCCACGTCAAACAATAACCGAATCAACGAATCAACATAAAAATGGATGAATTGAGGTAACCCTAATCAGAGACTGCAAGGCTTCTTCATCTTCTGTCTTAAGAGTTAGCGATAACGCATACTAGTGACTTTTATTGTAGAACGTATCAATAATTTGAATGTTCAATAGATTTTTTTTTTTTTAATTGGCGTATGGGGTTGCTTTAAAGTAAAATATTAATTAATATTTTAAAATATATTGATTTAAATACACTGAGAGAATATTTAAAAAAAAGTGTTGATTATACAATTCTTTTTTCAATATTAAATTTATCATAAACTTTTTGATATTTGTTCCACAAATAACGTTAACAAAATAATCAAAAAGTTATCCCATTCATGTATATTGCTAATTGCCTACAATTGACTTAGTATATGGATACGTTACATTAAAAAAAATAAAATGCAATATAAAAACAAACAATCTCTGCTCATTGTGTGTACTACATTAACAGATCGCAGAATTCATACAAAAATAATAGAAATATAACAAATGCGTCTAATACAATTGTAACACGAAGAAAACAATATCATTTCAAATTTTTCATGGATCACAAACTTTATTTCATGAAACGTCTGTACATTTGAGACCAAGGTCTGTAAACAATTAGTATATTGTCTAGGGTCTGTAAATTTATTAAAAATATAATTATTACTACACAATAAAATATTAATTATAATTTATTAATATTAATAGTAATTACTGTTTAAATACAGATCAACTTTCTCTAACAAGGCTAGACACTATACTAAAACATAAAAACATATAGCATGTATAAGAAACGAATTCATATAGATAAAGGGATAATGATGGATATTTTTATATAATTTAAACATTCACGATTATTATTCAATCCCTTCATTTTTAATTAACCATCATTTTTTTCTTCTCACATTTATTGATTTTATCAGTATTCAAAGTGCTCATATCTTCATTTTGTTTCCATTCTAACAATATCTATAATAATATAGATTTATAAATTGTATAAAAATATTAAGGCAATATGATAATATAATATATTCATTATTTTGGGTGTATTAAAATTAGAAAAAAATGTACAAGTTACATGCTAAATAAACAGAATCCATAATTTTTCATAGATTACTGATATGATTATCTAAAATTCAATGCAACATATTTAATCAAAACTGATAATCTTTAGGCATAATCGCATAATCAAAATATAATAATGCACAATTATTTTATATAATTATATTATCCCTTTATTATAAGTTTGTATGAAATGTTTATCGACATATGACATAAGTATTTCATGTCATATAAGACAAATGCAAATACTTTTTAATTTACGATTTTATATAGATTTTAATATTAAGCATATGTGTGGGTAGCATGCCTTCCTCGGCAACCCGATCAACCACGACCCACTTCTTGACAAAAGTCACTATTGCTGTTTTAACCTAATATTCAAGCAGCTATCTCCTATCTCCCATCAAATGAGTAAACTTTCAGTTTTTGTCAATAGCATATTTCGATGTATATAAAAATTAAAATAGAGGAGAATATGTCTCACAACATTTTCTCTAAAGAAATATGCACCATACACACAATAAAATGGACAAATACCTAAAAACGAATCATGTGCTTGCATGTGTGATTAAATATCTAATGTAAATATAAAAGTCTACCAGATTTAACATTCACGCTCCAAGATGAGTGGTGTTATCGAAGATAATTTCATTGGCAAACTGCTTGTTGAAATGAAATCAAATTTCAATAAATCAACAGCAAATTGCACGGAAGATGTTTCTGGTAAAATTGTCAAGGATAAAATTGTAAAAGTCGTTCCTAAACCACAAAAAGTAGACGAAAAGGAAGAGAAAGGTGATACTGTTAAGAAGATTAGTGATTTAAAAGTTCAAGATAAAATGAAAGTTCAGAAAAGAACAAAAAGCTGTGAAGTTGAAAGTGTCAAACGTTTAAAAGTGACTTCACAAATTGTGCAATCTTTTAAAATGCAAGATGTTCAAGCAGCAGATAATGATATTAATAGCACGACGACTTCTGCAATTGATTGTGAGAGTGAATCTTCAAATATATTATCAAAGGAGTTGAAAAATAAAGAGGACAAAGATAAATTTTGTGATACAAATGCTGGCTTAGTTGAAAAAACGAATAAAATGGAAGATACCAGGGATGTTAAGGAGTCTGTTTCACCAGGACGACGTTCTTTGAGGCTCAAGACTTCTGCACCAGAAGTGATAAAAGGTTTGCATGATAATTACAGTGAATAATGTTGTTTTCTAAATATTAAAAATTGTCTGGTTATATGTAATAGTTATAATACATATTAGCGAAGAATTATGAATTACAAAATCAATACTTTATAGAACTTTAATAGGATTCAAATAAATTACAATTTGTCAGATCATTACATTACTGATTCTATTCATTTATTTCTGTTTTTTACATTTTAATTTGCAATGATTTTTTATATAATCTAATTACTGAAATTATTTCTGTTGGTGTCCTTTTTATGTATAGATTCAATATACAAATATCACTATATATTATATTATATTTTATACATATACATATATATATATATATATATATATATATATCCTAAAACAATTTAATGGTAATTATCTTATTGCCTTAATATATTTTCCTGTACCTCAATAATTAAATGTGCAGGCAACATTCAATGTGAATCCAGGTCCTAGAATTGAATTCCAGCTAATCATAAATTATTTTAACTTTGAATATTCCAATTTATATTTTAATTGAATTAAAAATCCATAATTAAAGCTATATGTGTTGTTTTCAGTAATGTTTTGGGATCCATCTAAGTCTACAATTTTGTGTTTACCTTTTTCTTTGCATTAGAATGTGTTTTTTCTTGTCCTATTATTAAGCTTCAGGATAAAAGTTTATTAAGTTATCACAATAATATATTCACAAAGTTGTGAATAATTTTTTTTTAGATGTTGATGCATCAAATATTAAAAGATCTCCAAGGCGCAGATCAAAAGAATACAGTGATAGTGTTTTAGCAAATGCTATAGCAAGAAAAGAAAAATCATACGAATCTTCAAATCCACAACCCCGGCTCTCAAGAAGAATTAAACCTACAGCTAAAATATTAGCTAATAAAGAATTACGTTTGGGAATTGAGATGCAAAATGATGCTAGATCATTAAATAATGATATTTGCAAATTAAAATTCAAAGAAAATGAACGAATTAGTAAGGCAAAATCTGATTCTGGAATTGAGTCTGTAATAAGTTCAGGTTCTGAAGATAATGAAATTCTCAATAACAAAAATAATCTAAAACAAATGCAGGAGAAACATTTGAGCATATTAGGCTTAAGGGCTGTAGATAAAAGTGAAGATGATTTTGCAAAATATGAAAACACTCAAATTTTGATGGATACTGGAAATAGCAGTATAAGTCCAACTGATAGAAACCTAAGGTAATGTTATTAAAAAACTTAAATTTTTATGCTAACTATATGAATTATTGCCCTATTTGTTATTTTTATGTTCAACTAAATATTTAATTCCATTTTGAAATTAAGAAGAAATAAAATCTTTAATTTATTAAATATTTTATGATAGTTTCTGTCAATAATCTTGTAAAATCAAAAACAAATGCTAGTGTATTAATTACATTATTATATCATATTCTATTATTTCATAATTTAATTTTATAATTATTTCAAACTATATAAATATCAATCAGTTAAGTATTTTTCTCAAATTATAAACTAAATAAAATTAGTATTTTATATTTATATAAGATTTTAATTTTTTATTTTATTCTTTTTCTATTAACATTTATAAAACTATGCTGATTTTTTGTTGACATGTTTTGTTTTTTGACTTGATTTCCAATTTTTCAATAGTTCAATCACATACTTGAAATATTGAACTGATGGCCAGTTGGTTTTTGAAGCGTGATCTATAGTTTACCTGATTTTCTTTTTGGGAATCAATTATTATATTCAAAGTATAATATTCATAATTCATTAGTTACTACTTAAATCTCTACCCAAATCTTTCAATTCCATCTGCAATCACACTTTACTTCTTCATGACTTTCTTCTATACTTTATTTTGTTTATAAAAAAAATATATATACAATATTTTTACATTAAATCATTGTATCTACTATATTTCTTATGTTCCATCATTTTATTGCATTATATTTGTACATATATCTTTTTTATATTTTCCATCACTAATCTTAGTTCATTGGTTATTTTCATTTTTAATTTTGGGTTGTTTGGTACTTACTGCATTTTGCAGCTTGTCAATATTGTTATCGGGCATATATTTACATTTTATTTACTATACTTTTTAACGCCAACGCTGTACTTTTAATCTATAATGATTTGGTTGTCCTGCTTTCTTTACGTAAATGCTCCTCTTTTAAATTAAATCTATAATCTTTCGGGCCTTTTTGTTGTATAAAATAATTTTTTCTGAATGAATTTTTTAGGCGGAGTCAACGAGATCGCACGAAAAAATCTGATAATAAATTGGATGATAATTCAGTACTGATGAAAGAAAGTAACTATAAGAAGTATTTTAGGAAATCTATTATTCCACATAGTAGTTCATTTGCTGAAGGCGATTGTGTTAATGATACAGATAGTAACTTATTTACCTCATCAAACTTAGAAGTCGAGAGCACTAACGAAATGCTGGACAATAAGAAGATAGAAACAGATTTGAACAAGTTTGATAAAAATGAACCAATGGATTTAGATTGTACAATCAATATAAGCAACAAATCATATAAAGAGAGTAGAAATGATACACATGATGGTACAGATATGCTGTGTTTATGCCAAAAGAGGAATAATATTTTTATAAATTTGGAAAATAGATTAGGTAGATTTTTATTTAATTTAATTATAATTTACTGAAGTATTAAAGTAATTAATATATTAAAAAGCATCAAATTGAGTAATGAGTAATTGAAGGATATATATATTTTGTCTTCTTGCTCTCGCAGATCTTCTATATTTGATCAAATCGATCTTCAAATGTTTATTTTCCAATAAATATTTTTAATGCTATTTATTATTGCTATTTGAAGGAAATATTTACTGCGGTGCAGTAGACTCCATAGACAATCGATTTATTGGTTGTTCCAACAGTCTGTTAGACAATGGCGTTCCAGTTGAAAGTAATAGTGATGTGATGTTACTGAGAGCTAATAAACACTTACCTTACATTATTATGTGTTCTAATCATGTCAGCAGATTTACAAGACATTTATCTTGTTCTGGCTGTGGTGCATTTTGCACACAAGTAAGATATTGTGCATTAACTTGAATCTAATTAACGCAAAACCAAAATATACATCTTATTTCTTCAAATATTTTAGGGAAGTTTTGTTATATGCAACAACAAACATCTTTATCACAGGCAATGCAGTATTATGAAGAATAACAATTCCATATGTCCCCATTGTGGAATTTTATCACCAAATTTTAATATTCAACTTCAAATAAAGAAAGGACATAATATGGTGTTCACACCAAACCAAGATGATTCAACGTAAATTGAAAATAGTTTATTATGTTCTGTATTTATTACAAGTATAAAAAGTCTTATTCTTAATTACAGTATTTCTGCTAGAATGAGTTTTTCAAGTGAATGTAACATGAGTAATTCTGCAAAATTCAGCAATGATTTCAAGTCAAGACCACGTACGCCGCCAATTTTGAGTCCAGATGTTGTATCTATGTTGGCTAATATGAAATATTTAGAAAATAATCATGATATAGGCAATGCTGATGAACTTTCGAAAGCCATCAAAAGGAATAACTGCGAGAAAGTAATACAGATTTTAGGTAAGGTTTTAGCATATTAGTGTTATTGTAAATAAGAGTTACTTCATTGTTTATTATTTTTTATATATTAAAAAATATTAACATATAATTTAATTAGTTTTAGTATATGTTTATTATAGTGGTCTTGATGTATCTGCCGATAACTCTTATATTTAAATTTTTTTTTATATGATGTGAGTGGCACGCCGGCAATCAACTGCGTTGTAATGTATAAAAAAGTCTTGCTTTATTTAAACTAGCCATTCAATAAGTTTAAACACTTCTTTAAAAAGTTCGTTTTATATTATTTAATTTGCACTAACATTACATAATCAAATTAAACTTAATGTTCTTATTTTATTTTTATAATATATAATATATTTGTATCATAATATAATTAAACAGCATAAAAATTAAATTTTTCATTTTCATTAATATAGCTGGAAATTTGGACATTAATAGTATAATTAACGAATCTACCCAATCCACTGCATTACATCAAGCTTGTGAATTAGGACATATTGGGATTATACATATATTAGTTGTATTAGGTGCTGAGTTAAACGTTTTTGACAAATTCCAGAAGACTCCATTAATTTGTGCAATTTTAAGTGATCAGCTTGAGGCAGTGCAATACCTGATAAAAGCTGGGTGTGATTTATCATTAAAAGTAAGATATTTTAATATATCTTATTCATAAAAATGATTCAATTTCTATATTATATCAGTTGCTATTAGATTACATAAATACATATTTTGCATTTGGTACAAATAGCATTTATTTGAGAAAAGTATTACTTGATCTGACTAGGGTCCAGATGGTATGACCGCATTACACCTGGCTGCTAAAGATGGTAACTTGGAGGCCTGTAGATTATTGGTGACATCCCCTAGAATGTCATTGAAACAGATAGATTTACTTGATGAGGGTGGCTGGACCCCCTTGGTTTGGGCTGCTGAACATGGTCATGCTTTGGTGATAAGGTACATAATACTGATATAAAAACATTGTTTTATATTTTTCTGTACTACATACAAGTGCTATCTGTTTCTTAATTACTCTTTTTGCTGACCACAACTACTTTTCATTTTGTATTATTTTTTGTATAATAACTATTTCATAATACATTTAAGATACCTTTTGGAGTGCAATGCTGATCCATTTATCTGTGATTCTCAACAAAACATAGTATTGCATTGGGCAGCTTTGAATGGAAATCATAAAATAACTGAAATGTTGCTAGATCGAGGATGTGATATCGACAGCACTAATGTGAATGGGGAAACACCATTGTAAATATATATTTCAAAATATTTACATTGAAATGGTAAATAATGGATAATAAAAATTCAAGTTCCTTTACAGACATATTGCCGCCAGGTATAATAATTATCAATGCGCTTTAATATTGATAACTAGAGGGGCAAACGTAATGAGTAGAAATTGTGCCGGTGAAACCCCACTTGAAAGTTGCGAAATTATTGACGGAGAATGCTATAATCTTATCAAAATTAATGCTCAATTACAAAAATATGTGCCCAACAATAGAAGAAATATGGTTATTGCAAAGTAAATGCATTATTATATTTATAAAATATTTCTATTGATATTATTTGCTAAATTTGGTGTGAATAACAACTATTCAATTTTAAATTTAAATTTGCTGTGGAATGCAAAATTCATAATAATAATATTTATTACAGTGATATATCGCGGGGAAAAGAACTAACCCTATACAATGCATCAATACTGTTGATTCAGAATGCGAACCGAGAGACTACACATATACCACTAACCTGTACATAACTTCTAATGAAATTCGAACTACAATTCATCACGATAAAGTCATTGGCTGTGAATGTTCTGATAGATGCTCTGGAAGTAGTGAGAATAATTCTTGTTGTTGTTTATCTTTGAATACTAGGTGTCTATATGATGAAGATGGCAGACTTTTGCCTGATTTTGATTTTGAAGATCCGCCTATGATTTTTGAGTGCAATGACAAATGTTCTTGCAATAAGGTATGCATATGATTTTCAAAAATCTGTAATACATGTTTCATTTTTTCAATATGCAATATTTATTTCAAGTATATCTATTATATAAAAATAAGTCGGTTTTCCTTCCTGACGATATAACTCCAGAACGCACAAACCGATTCGACGATTTGCATCGTTGGAAAGGTCTCGGACTCCGTGAGGTTATAGCAAAAAAAATGAAGAAAGATTTCAACAGAAAAAACTAATTTTTTCACATACAGCGTCATCTCTGATACTTAGCATATACTACAAACTAATATCTTTTGTTTGATTGCTACTCATTTGTTTGGCCTACTCATTGTTCTCTGCTCAGTTATTTCATGTGACAAACCGGCATTGTGTTCACTTTGAAATGTGCAAAAAAAGTAAAAAAAAGTTATTCGTTCTCTAACATTTCAATTGGAATTCAAATCAATCACATGTATTGTGCAAATTTTTATTTAATTTCAACAGCAGGCAATTTTTTTCTTCATCTTTAAATCACCAACGAAATGTTATATAAAATGAAACCATCTGGTGGTGAAACGGAGTTTGCCCGTTTTGCTAGGTATATATATATATATATATATATATATATATATATAATCTTGATTTTCAATGTTGAATCATATTTAATATATAAAGTAGTCAATTTATTTTATAGCAGCTAAATGATGATCAAATAAGTGTCCACGAGAATAATGAATTATTTATATTTTTTATTTTATTTGAGTTTGATTTTAATTGACTTCATTTAAATATGAAATTTTAATATTTTAGATTACCTGTGTGAACAGGGTTGTACAAAGAGGTTTTTCACAGCGACTAGAATTGTTTCGAACAGAAGTTGTGGATGGGGTGTTAGAACTCTAAAGGATATTCCCAAAGGAGCATTTGTTGCTGAATACACTGGAGAAATTTTGACTGATTTTGATGCAAGAGAAGAGAGGATGACAGTTTTTGTTTCACTTATATCATTCAGTAAGTATTGAGTTGTGAAATTAAAAATTCAACATATATGGAATTTGGAAAAATTAGCATAAATATAGGTATGTGGATTATTATTCAGTATAAAGAAAATTTATGGAATATTTAACATATTTTATAGTTTAATATCACTTTCTTTAAATATGAATGACATAAAACCTATTATTTAGGATACTTTTGTTGCAAATGGATAAATTCATTAATTTCATGACATATGAAGCAGATACATATTTGTATAATTTTGTTTAATTATATATTTTTCTTCTAAGATTGATAGATTAGCGATTGATTAAATACTAAGTAAATAATTTATAAATTTTTGATTTTACAATAGAAAATTGAAATATAGGAAATTTACTTATCATTTGGTAAATCCAAACTTAAAACCATTGATTTATGTATTATATATACAATTTACAGATTATTATATTCGTATTTTAATGAGCATATGTTTCATATTGTAATTAATGTTACTACTACTTCTTTGTATACTTTAATTTTCATCTTTAATGGACAGGAATCTGAATCATACTGCTTAGATGAGGCATTATGGCAATGTTTCACTCCTCTTTCTGAATCATTCTTGTGAACCCAATGTTTGTCCAATACGTGTTTCACTGATCACCAGGATATAAGATTTCCACGAATAGCTTTCTTTGTTAATAGAGATGTAAATGCTGGAGAAGAAATACGGTAAGTGTCAAGATCAAATTCACAAGCACTTTTTTTATTATAATACCAAATTTTTTATTTATTGAAAATATCTCAACTCTAATATTCTTTATTTCCGAAATAAATTATAATACTTATAAAATCAAGATCATTTTGCATATATTTTAAAACATTATTTTCACTTTTTAATTTTTTTTTACATTTTAAAACAGTTTCGATTATGGCGATAAATTCTGGGAGGTGAAACATAATGATTTTATGTGTATGTGCGGCTCAGAACGATGCCGATACTCGGACAACATGGTGTTAGCAAAGGATAGTAACAAATTGAACAGCTAGATTTGGAATTCAGTCTTAATTTGATGAATACATAGTTATATGAAAATATAGAAAGTTTTTCCATTTTCAAAAGTTTTCAATGGCGCAAGAATGTTTTTGCGCTTTATTGTGCCCTCTGGCGCATATCTCTAATCCAGGGAACGGTTATTTAGGAAACCAGATATTCTAATTAGCTCAAATTTAGCTTGCAATACTAACTAACTAAGTCTGATTTAGTTAATGATTATATTTATTATATTATATAATTTTTTAAATAATTTATGTCTATTATTTATGGAGAAAAGTAATATATATATATATATATATATCTATATATTATATATATATATATATATATATATGGATTAGGTTTGCAATGAATAGTATGTTTAGTAGTATGTGAAATTTCGGCGAACGGCAAAGCTATTTTTCTGTGTGTTTTAGCAAAATTTGTACTCGTGTTTGTTTCGCGGGTAGTTCTAATTAATATTGTAACCTAAAGTTGTCATTTTTTTTAAAAAAAAGTTTTTTTTTAAATTCACTGCCTATTTTATAGATTGAGAATCCAATATTAAATATATAGTATATTGAGCATTAAGCATTTTGAAGGGGCAACATGCAACAAGTTCTTATTTTTTACTAAGCTTTCTTCTGAATTTTGAATAGGAAATGAAAGCTAAATGCATAAAAATATACAGAATATGATTACGTGCCCAATGCCTGATTGAATGATTATATGGAATGAAAAGATAAAATATATGCAATGATCTTTTTTTTTTCATCTTCTCATAACAAATTATTACATAGCGAATATTTATTGCAATCCTAAATTATATAATATATATATATATATATTATATATATATATATATAATAAAGAGAACTGATAACAAAATTATTATCTAAGTTGTAATACTTAACTTTGATAAAACAAGTTTGATTATATTATCTATATACTACCATCACTTATTTTTGCGTTTATGATGTGATATTTTAATAAATCGTTTTTAGTATTAGTATGCATCAGGACACAACTATTGAATGTTTTCTGATAATGGTGGGATCCGCGGCCTTCTATCCACCTTAACCATAACAAACATATCCTTTTTTTTTCTAAACATCCAAAACATTCATAAAGATGGGAACAGGTTCTAGACCGATAGTATGCGGAGTCAGTAATAATCATACCACAAACCCACGTTCAATGATTCTTAAACTGACGAAATAAAACTACCACTGGGCGTTATCTCCCAAAAGTCCACGCTCGCGTGTCGGAGCTGGGGGTTCCTA
>NW_020539725.1:33455049-33495633 GCF_003426905.1 Ctenocephalides felis | reverse complement strand
AACAAATCTGTGCAGACATTGAAATTGAAAAAGACTCACATAATGATCCTACACAGAAAACTGATATTAAAGATGACATAAAAGAAACAGCACCTTTAAAGAAGGATTCAGTCACAAAAGATGATAAGCCAGTAACAGTTAAAACGCCAAGAAGGGTTTCACTGATTACCTTGTCCAGCCCTAAATCTCCAAATAAAAAACGAAAGAATGAGACTTGTCATAATTTTTAATAAAATATCAAATTTATTATAAACCAGCTTTTATTTAAAATTGTATTTCAAATATATAACTATGATGAACCTGTCTTAGAGTCAGCCTTTTCGAAATATTTCTTCTTTTCAATAGGATTTGGAATTATCTGCAAAAAAAAAAAAGTAAAACATTATATATATTCTTATCACATTACACATTGTTTACTTTTTTTTTTCTATGTTTCTCTATGAACTCTAGTAAAGAAAATAGATAAACAAAATATTAAAAATATTTTTCTGAAATCATAATTTGTTTTTATAATGAAATTTAGTAAAAAAAATTGTGAAGACTACTATTTATATTTTGTAATAAGCTTGTAAATGGAGAAAAATTAATTATTATTTGTAATAGCATATTTTGTTGCTAACCATATTTGCATTATTTTGTAGAAACAACAGATAAATTATGTTTACCGTATCTTGGCCTGGTTTCCAGTTTACAGGACAAACTTCACCATGCAGATCAGTAAACTGGAATGCCTGTACAAGCCTTAAGGTTTCATCAACTGAACGCCCAACAGGTAAATCATTCATAGTAATTTGTCTTAAAATTCCCCTTTGGTCAATTATAAAAAGTCCTCTAAATGAAAAAATACATGTTTATATGGGGTTATAAATATTACAAATTAAGTAAAATTACCGAAGAGTGTGGCCTAAATCTTCCAAATATACGCCATAATCTTTTGAAATTGTGTGAGTAAGATCTGATAATAATGGAATTCTTATTTTTCCAAGACCACCTTCTTTTCGTGGTGAGTTCATCCATGCCAAATGTGTAAAATGAGAGTCAACTGAACATGCTACAACTTCTGTATTTATTTCACGGAATTCATCAATTCGGTCAGAAAATGCAAGAATTTCAGTGGGGCATACAAATGTGCTAAAAAAAAGATGTAAGGTCATGTTTTAAATGCCCATGGTATGGCTTATAACATAACAGTAGACAAAGTGTGCCAATACTCACAAATCCATTGGATAGAAGAAAAATACTAAATATTTTCCTTCAAAATCTTTTAGTGATAGTTCTATGAATTCACCATTCACTACCGCGGTTCCTTGCCATTGTGGCGCTGGCCTAGAAACTATTATACATAGTTTTAAATGTTAATATGAGCTCAGCAAAAGAATTGAGTTAGGTATTTTAATATTATAAAACAGAAACATGATAGATACATGGAGTAAACAAATAGGAGGGTCAAATATTAAAATAAGTGAAAACTTAAATAGAAAAAGATCTTTTAAAAAATTAGTTAATTTTTCCTAAATACATTCTACTTATAAATCTATGAATTAAATTTTGTTGGATTCTTATTGAGCATATGATGAAATCATGTAATTAATACTTTGTTCTACAATTATATTATCTTAAATTTCTTTTGAATATATTGTACATTTACTAAGTACAAATCTTAAAAGATATACAGCGCAATATATCTTGCAACTGTTTTAAAATTTTTCAAAAATAAAATGTCATTATTTTTCAATTAATATCGCTGCTACAACTGCCAATAAAAGCTACGATGTGTTTATGAAAATAATATTACTGGCAATATAATATTTTAAAATTTAGTACAGTTTACATATAATATGTTTACAAGTTTTTACAAACTACTTACTAACAGCTTTCGTCCACTGTAGTTTGTGATCAGATTTATCTGTTCCTTGAGGATAAACAGTTCCTCCTGCGTAGGACTGACATGAGCCTTCGTCATTTGACATACTATTAGCGCAAAAGACATAAAAAACTAAATACAGTCCACAAATGACATTTCGATTTTGAAGCAATTGTTTCATTTTTGATAAACTATTTGATCGATTCAGGGACTTTCAAAAACATACGTGCAACGTGTAAACCTCGGCTATCTAATTGTTTATCTATAACCTATAACCGATATCCAACAATCCATCCCACGTCAAACAATAACCGAATCAACGAATCAACATAAAAATGGATGAATTGAGGTAACCCTAATCAGAGACTGCAAGGCTTCTTCATCTTCTGTCTTAAGAGTTAGCGATAACGCATACTAGTGACTTTTATTGTAGAACGTATCAATAATTTGAATGTTCAATAGATTTTTTTTTTTTTTGGCGTATGGGGTTGCTTTAAAGTAAAATATTAATTAATATTTTAAAATATATTGATTTAAATACACTGAGAGAATATTTAAAAAAAAGTGTTGATTATACAATTCTTTTTTCAATATTAAATTTATCATAAACTTTTTGATATTTGTTCCACAAATAACGTTAACAAAATAATCAAAAAGTTATCCCATTCATGTATATTGCTAATTGCCTACAATTGACTTAGTATATGGATACGTTACATTAAAAAAAATAAAATGCAATATAAAAACAAACAATCTCTGCTCATTGTGTGTACTACATTAACAGATCGCAGAATTCATACAAAAATAATAGAAATATAACAAATGCGTCTAATACAATTGTAACACGAAGAAAACAATATCATTTCAAATTTTTCATGGATCACAAACTTTATTTCATGAAACGTCTGTACATTTGAGACCAAGGTCTGTAAACAATTAGTATATTGTCTAGGGTCTGTAAATTTATTAAAAATATAATTATTACTACACAATAAAATATTAATTATAATTTATTAATATTAATAGTAATTACTGTTTAAATACAGATCAACTTTCTCTAACAAGGCTAGACACTATACTAAAACATAAAAACATATAGCATGTATAAGAAACGAATTCATATAGATAAAGGGATAATGATGGATATTTTTATATAATTTAAACATTCACGATTATTATTCAATCCCTTCATTTTTAATTAACCATCATTTTTTTCTTCTCACATTTATTGATTTTATCAGTATTCAAAGTGCTCATATCTTCATTTTGTTTCCATTCTAACAATATCTATAATAATATAGATTTATAAATTGTATAAAAATATTAAGGCAATATGATAATATAATATATTCATTATTTTGGGTGTATTAAAATTAGAAAAAAATGTACAAGTTACATGCTAAATAAACAGAATCCATAATTTTTCATAGATTACTGATATGATTATCTAAAATTCAATGCAACATATTTAATCAAAACTGATAATCTTTAGGCATAATCGCATAATCAAAATATAATAATGCACAATTATTTTATATAATTATATTATCCCTTTATTATAAGTTTGTATGAAATGTTTATCGACATATGACATAAGTATTTCATGTCATATAAGACAAATGCAAATACTTTTTAATTTACGATTTTATATAGATTTTAATATTAAGCATATGTGTGGGTAGCATGCCTTCCTCGGCAACCCGATCAACCACGACCCACTTCTTGACAAAAGTCACTATTGCTGTTTTAACCTAATATTCAAGCAGCTATCTCCCATCAAATGAGTAAACTTTCAGTTTTTGTCAATAGCATATTTCGATGTATATAAAAATTAAAATAGAGGAGAATATGTCTCACAACATTTTCTCTAAAGAAATATGCACCATACACACAATAAAATGGACAAATACCTAAAAACGAATCATGTGCTTGCATGTGTGATTAAATATCTAATGTAAATATAAAAGTCTACCAGATTTAACATTCACGCTCCAAGATGAGTGGTGTTATCGAAGATAATTTCATTGGCAAACTGCTTGTTGAAATGAAATCAAATTTCAATAAATCAACAGCAAATTGCACGGAAGATGTTTCTGGTAAAATTGTCAAGGATAAAATTGTAAAAGTCGTTCCTAAACCACAAAAAGTAGACGAAAAGGAAGAGAAAGGTGATACTGTTAAGAAGATTAGTGATTTAAAAGTTCAAGATAAAATGAAAGTTCAGAAAAGAACAAAAAGCTGTGAAGTTGAAAGTGTCAAACGTTTAAAAGTGACTTCACAAATTGTGCAATCTTTTAAAATGCAAGATGTTCAAGCAGCAGATAATGATATTAATAGCACGACGACTTCTGGAATTGATTGTGAGAGTGAATCTTCAAATATATTATCAAAGGAGTTGAAAAATAAAGAGGACAAAGATAAATTTTGTGATACAAATGCTGGCTTAGTTGAAAAAACGAATAAAATGGAAGATACCAGGGATGTTAAGGAGTCTGTTTCACCAGGACGACGTTCTTTGAGGCTCAAGACTTCTGCACCAGAAGTGATAAAAGGTTTGCATGATAATTACAATGAATAATTTTGTTTTCTAAATATTAAAATTGTCTGGTTATATGTAATAGTTATAATACATATTAGCGAAGAATTATGAATTACAAAATCAATACTTTATAGAACTTTAATAGGATTCAAATAAATTACAATTTGTCAGATCATTACATTACTGATTCTATTCATTTATTTCTGTTTTTTACATTTTAATTTGCAATGATTTTTTATATAATCTAATTACTGAAATTATTTCTGTTGGTGTCCTTTTTATGTATAGATTCAATATACAAATATCACTATATATTATATTATATTTTATACATATACATATATATATATATATATATATATATATATATATATCCTAAAACAATTTAATGGTAATTATCTTATTGCCTTAATATATTTTCCTGTACCTCAATAATTAAATGTGCAGGCAACATTCAATGTGAATCCAGGTCCTAGAATTGAATTCCAGCTAATCATAAATTATTTTAACTTTGAATATTCCAATTTATATTTTAATTGAATTAAAAATCCATAATTAAAGCTATATGTGTTGTTTTCAGTAATGTTTTGGGATCCATCTAAGTCTACAATTTTGTGTTTACCTTTTTCTTTGCATTAGAATGTGTTTTTTCTTGTCCTATTATTAAGCTTCAGGATAAAAGTTTATTAAGTTATCACAATAATATATTCACAAAGTTGTGAATAATTTTTTTTTTTAGATGTTGATGCATCAAATATTAAAAGATCTCCAAGGCGCAGATCAAAAGAATACAGTGATAGTGTTTTAGCAAATGCTATAGCAAGAAAAGAAAAATCATACGAATCTTCAAATCCACAACCCCGGCTCTCAAGAAGAATTAAACCTACAGCTAAAATATTAGCTAATAAAGAATTACGTTTGGGAATTGAGATGCAAAATGATGCTAGATCATTAAATAATGATATTTGCAAATTAAAATTCAAAGAAAATGAACGAATTAGTAAGGCAAAATCTGATTCTGGAATTGAGTCTGTAATAAGTTCAGGTTCTGAAGATAATGAAATTCTCAATAACAAAAATAATCTAAAACAAATGCAGGAGAAACATTTGAGCATATTAGGCTTAAGGGCTGTAGATAAAAGTGAAGATGATTTTGCAAAATATGAAAACACTCAAATTTTGATGGATACTGGAAATAGCAGTATAAGTCCAACTGATAGAAACCTAAGGTAATGTTATTAAAAAACTTAAATTTTTATGCTAACTATATGAATTATTGCCCTATTTGTTATTTTTATGTTCAACTAAATATTTAATTCCATTTTGAAATTAAGAAGAAATAAAATCTTTAATTTATTAAATATTTTATGATAGTTTCTGTCAATAATCTTGTAAAATCAAAAACAAATGCTAGTGTATTAATTACATTATTATATCATATTCTATTATTTCATAATTTAATTTTATAATTATTTCAAACTATATAAATATCAATCAGTTAAGTATTTTTCTCAAATTATAAACTAAATAAAATTAGTATTTTATATTTATATAAGATTTTAATTTTTTATTTTATTCTTTTTCTATTAACATTTATAAAACTATGCTGATTTTTTGTTGACATGTTTTGTTTTTTGACTTGATTTCCAATTTTTCAATAGTTCAATCACATACTTGAAATATTGAACTGATGGCCAGTTGGTTTTTGAAGCGTGATCTATAGTTTACCTGATTTTCTTTTTGGGAATCAATTATTATATTCAAAGTATAATATTCATAATTCATTAGTTACTACTTAAATCTCTACCCAAATCTTTCAATTCCATCTGCAATCACACTTTACTTCTTCATGACTTTCTTCTATACTTTATTTTGTTTATAAAAAAAATATATATACAATATTTTTACATTAAATCATTGTATCTACTATATTTCTTATGTTCCATCATTTTATTGCATTATATTTGTACATATATCTTTTTTATATTTTCCATCACTAATCTTAGTTCATTGGTTATTTTCATTTTTAATTTTGGGTTGTTTGGTACTTACTGCATTTTGCAGCTTGTCAATATTGTTATCGGGCATATATTTACATTTTATTTACTATACTTTTTAACGCCAACGCTGTGCTTTTAATCTATAATGATTTGGTTGTCCTGCTTTCTTTACGTAAATGCTCCTCTTTTAAATTAAATCTATAATCTTTCGGGCCTTTTTGTTGTATAAAATAATTTTTTCTGAATGAATTTTTTAGGCGGAGTCAACGAGATCGCACGAAAAAATCTGATAATAAATTGGATGATAATTCAGTACTGATGAAAGAAAGTAACTATAAGAAGTATTTTAGGAAATCTATTATTCCACATAGTAGTTCATTTGCTGAAGGCGATTGTGTTAATGATACAGATAGTAACTTATTTACCTCATCAAACTTAGAAGTCGAGAGCACTAACGAAATGCTGGACAATAAGAAGATAGAAACAGATTTGAACAAGTTTGATAAAAATGAACCAATGGATTTAGATTGTACAATCAATATAAGCAACAAATCATATAAAGAGAGTAGAAATGATATACATGATGGTACAGATATGCTGTGTTTATGCCAAAAGAGGAATAATATTTTTATAAATTTGGAAAATAGATTAGGTAGATTTTTATTTAATTTAATTATAATTTACTGAAGTATTAAAGTAATTAATATATTAAAAAGCATCAAATTGAGTAATGAGTAATTGAAGGATATATATATTTTGTCTTCTTGCTCTCGCAGATCTTCTATATTTGATCAAATCGATCTTCAAATGTTTATTTTCCAATAAATATTTTTAATGCAATTTATTATTGCTATTTGAAGGAAATATTTACTGCGGTGCAGTAGACTCCATAGACAATCGATTTATTGGTTGTTCCAACAGTCTGTTAGACAATGGCGTTCCAGTTGAAAGTAATAGTGATGTGATGTTACTGAGGGCTAATAAACACTTACCTTACATTATTATGTGTTCTAATCATGTCAGCAGATTTACAAGACATTTATCTTGTTCTGGCTGTGGTGCATTTTGCACACAAGTAAGATATTGTGCATTAACTTGAATCTAATTAACGCAAAACCAAATATACATCTTATTTCTTCAAATATTTTAGGGAAGTTTTGTTATATGCAACAACAAACATCTTTATCACAGGCAATGCAGTATTATGAAGAATAACAATTCCATATGTCCCCATTGTGGAATTTTATCACCAAATTTTAATATTCAACTTCAAATAAAGAAAGGACATAATATGGTGTTCACACCAAACCAAGATGATTCAACGTAAATTGAAAATAGTTTATTATGTTCTGTATTTATTACAAGTATAAAAAGTCTTATTCTTAATTACAGTATTTCTGCTAGAATGAGTTTTTCAAGTGAATGTAACATGAGTAATTCTGCAAAATTCAGCAATGATTTCAAGTCAAGACCACGTACGCCGCCAATTTTTGAGTCCAGATGTTGTATCTATGTTGGCTAATATGAAATATTTAGAAAATAATCATGATATAGGCAATGCTGATGAACTTTCGAAAGCCATCAAAAGGAATAACTGTGAGAAAGTAATACAGATTTTAGGTAAGGTTTTAGCATATTAGTGTTATTGTAAATAAGAGTTACTTCATTGTTTATTATTTTTTATACATTAAAAAATATTAACATATAATTTAAACATTTTCTTTTAGTATATGTTTATTATAGTGGTCTTGATGTATTTGCCGATAACTCTTATATTCAAATTTTTTTTTATATGATGTGAGTGGCACGCCAGCAATCATCTGCATTGTAATGTATAAAAAAGTCTTGCTTTATTAAAACTAGATTCAATCAGTTTAATCACTTCTTTAAAAAGTTGGTTTTATATTATTTAATTTGCACTAACATTACATAATCAAATTAAACTTAATGTTCTTATTTTATTACTATTATTATTTATTTATTATTATTATATATTAATACATAATATATCTGTATCATAATATAATTAAACATCATAAAAATTAAATTTTTCATTTTCATTAATATAGCTGGAAATTTGGACATTAATAGTATAATGAACGAATCTACCCAATCCACTGCATTACATCAAGCTTGTGAATTAGGACATATTGGGATTATACATATATTAGTTGTATTAGGTGCTGAGATAAACGTTTTTGACAAATTCCAGAAGACTCCATTAATTTGTGCAATTTTAAGTGATCAGCTTGAGGCAGTGCAATACCTGATAAAAGCTGGGTGTGATTTATCATTAAAAGTAAGATATTTTAATATATCTTATTCATAAAAATGATTCAATTTCTATATTATATCAGTTGCTATTAGATTATATAAATACATATTTTGCATTTGGTACAAATAGCATTTATTTGAGAAAAGTATTACTTGATCTGACTAGGGTCCGGATGGTATGACCGCATTACACCTGGCTGCTAAAGATGGTAACTTGGAGGCCTGTAGATTATTGGTGACATCCCCTAGAATGTCATTGAAACAGATAGATTTACTTGATGAGGGTGGCTGGACCCCCTTGGTTTGGGCTGCTGAACATGGTCATGCTTTGGTGATAAGGTACATAATACTGATATAAAAACATTGTTTTATATTTTTCTGTACTACATACAAGTGCTATCTTTTCTTAATTACTCTTTTGCTGACCACAACTAC
Organism: Ctenocephalides felis; assembly: GCF_003426905.1. NCBI lineage: Eukaryota > Metazoa > Arthropoda > Insecta > Siphonaptera > Pulicidae > Ctenocephalides > Ctenocephalides felis. The sequence continues at coordinate 33,486,521 of NW_020539725.1, read as the reverse complement.
TTTTCATTTTGTATTATTTTTGTATAATAACTATTTCATAATACATTTAAGATACCTTTTGGAGTGCAATGCTGATCCATTTATCTGTGATTCTCAACAAAACATAGTATTGCATTGGGCAGCTTTGAATGGAAATCATAAAATAACTGAAATGTTGCTAGATCGAGGATGTGATATCGACAGCACTAATGTGAATGGGGAAACACCATTGTAAATATATATTTCAAAATATTTACATTGAAATGGTAAATAATGGATAATAAAAATTCAAGTTCCTTTACAGACATATTGCCGCCAGGTATAATAATTATCAATGCGCTTTAATATTGATAACTAGAGGGGCAAACGTAATGAGTAGAAATTGTGCCGGTGAAACCCCACTTGAAAGTTGCGAAATTATTGACGGAGAATGCTATAATCTTATCAAAATTAATGCTCAATTACAAAAATATGTGCCCAACAATAGAAGAAATATGGTTATTGCAAAGTAAATGCATTATTATATTTATAAAATATTTCTATTGATATTATTTGCTAAATTTGGTGTGAATAACAACTATTCAATTTTAAATTTAAATTTGCTGTGGAATGCAAAATTCATAATAATAATATTTATTACAGTGATATATCGCGGGGAAAAGAACTAAACCCTATACAATGCATCAATACTGTTGATTCAGAATGCGAACCGAGAGACTACACATATACCACTAACCTGTACATAACTTCGAATGAAATTCGAACTACAATTCATCACGATAAAGTTATTGGCTGTGAATGTTCTGATAGATGCTCTGGAAGTAGTGAGAATAATTCTTGTTGTTGTTTATCTTTGAATACTAGGTGTCTATATGATGAAGATGGCAGACTTTTGCCTGATTTTGATTTTGAAGATCCGCCTATGATTTTTGAGTGCAATGACAAATGTTCTTGCAATAAGGTATGCATATGATTTTCAAAAATCTGTAATACATGTTTCATTTTTTCAATATGCAATATTTTATTTCAAGTATATCTATTATATAAAAATAAGTCGGGTTTTCCTTCCTGACGATATAACTCCAGAACGCACAAACCGATTTCGACGATTTTGCATTCGTTGGAAAGGTCTCGGACTCCGTGAGGTTTATAGCAAAAAAAAATTGAAGAAAGATTTCAACAGAAAAACACTTTTTTCACATACAGCGTCATCTCTGATACTTAGCATATACTACAAACTAATATCTTTTGTTTGATTGCTACTCATTTGTTTGGCAGCTACTCATTGTTCTCTGCTCAGTTAATTTCATGTGACAAACCGGCATTGTGTTCACTTTGAAATTGTGCAAAAAAAGTAAAAAAAAGTTATTCGTTCTCTAACATTTCAATTGGAATTCAAATCAATCACATGTATTGTGCAAATTTTTATTTAATTTCAACAGCAGGCAATTTTTTTCTTCATCTTTTAATCACCAAACGAAATGTTATATAAAATGAAACCATCTGGTGGTGAAACGGAGTTTGCCCGGTTTGCTAGTGTATATATATATATATATATATATAATCTTGATTTTCAATGTTGAATCATATTTAATATATAAAGTAGTCAATTTATTTTATAGCAGCTAAATGATGATCAAATAAAGTGTCTAAGTGAATAATGAATTATTTATATTTTTTATTTTATTTGAGTTTAATTTTAATTGACTTTATTTAAATATGAAATTTTAATATTTTAGATTACCTGTGTGAACAGGGTTGTACAAAGAGGTGTTTCACAGCGACTAGAATTGTTTCGAACAGAAAGTTGTGGATGGGGTGTTAGAACTCTAAAGGATATTCCCAAGGGAGCATTTGTTGCTGAATACACTGGAGAAATTTTGACTGATTTTGATGCAAAGAGAAGAGAGGATGACAGTTATTTGTTTCACTTATATCATTCAGTAAGTATTGAGTTATGAAATTAAAAATTCAACATATATGGAATTTGGAAAAATTAGCATAAATATAGGTATGTGGATTATTATTCAGTATAAAGAAAATTTATAGAATATTTAACATATATTTATAGTTTAATATCACTTTCTTTAAATATGAATGACATAAAACCTATGATTTAGGATACTTTTGTTGCAAATGGATAAATTCATTAATTTCATGGCATATGAAGCAGATACATATTTGTATAATATTTGTTTATATTATATATTTTTCTTCTAAGATTGATAGATTAGCGATTGATTAAAATACTATGTAAATAATTTATAAATTTTTGATTTTACAATAGAAAATTGAAATATAGGAAATTTACTTATCATTTGGTAAATCCAAATTTAAAACCATTGATTTATGTATTATATATACAATTTACAGATTATTATATTCGTATTTTAATGAGCATATGTTTCATATTGTAATTAATGTTACTACTACTTCTTTGTATACTTTAATTTTCATCTTTAATGGACAGGAATCTGAATCATACTGCTTAGATGGTAGGCATTATGGCAATGTTTCACGCTTTCTGAATCATTCTTGTGAACCCAATGTTTGTCCAATACGTGTTTTCACTGATCACCAGGATATAAGATTTCCACGAATAGCTTTCTTTGTTAATAGAGATGTAAATGCTGGAGAAGAAATACGGTAAGTGTCAAGATCAAATTCACAAGCACTTTTTTTATTATAATACCATAATTTTTTATTTATTGAAAATATCTCAACTCTAATATTCTTTATTTCCGAAATAAATTATAATACTTATAAAAATCAAGATCATTTTGCATATATTTTAAAACATTATTTTCACTTTTTAATTTTTTTTTACATTTTAAAACAGTTTCGATTATGGCGATAAATTCTGGGAGGTGAAACATAATGATTTTATGTGTATGTGCGGCTCAGAACGATGCCGATACTCGGACAACATGGTGTTAGCAAAGGATAGTAACAAATTGAACAGCTAGATTTGGAATTCAGTCTTAATTTGATGAATACATAGTTATATGAAAATATAGAAAGTTTTCCATTTTCAAAAGTTTTCAATGGCGCAAGAATGTTTTTGCGCTTTATTGTGCCCTCTGGCGCATATCTCTAATCCAGGGAACGGTTATTTAGGAAACCAGGTATTCTAATTAGCTCAAATTTAGCTTGCAATACTAACTATAAGTCTGATTTAGTTAATGATTAATATTTATTTATATTATATAATTTTTTAAATAATTTATGTCTATTATTTATGGAGAAAAGTAATATATATATATATATATATATATATATATATATATATATATATATATGGATTAGGTTTGCAATGAATAGTATGTTTAGTAGTATGTGAAATTTCGGCGAACGGCAAAGCTATTTTTCTGTGTTTTAGCAAAATTTGTACTCGTGTTTGTTTCGCGGTAGTTCTAATTAATATTGTAACCTAAAGTTGTCATTTTTTTTAACAAAAAAGTTTTTTTTTAAATTTCACTGCCTATTTTATAGATTGAGAATCCAATATTAAATATATAGTATATTGAGCATTAAGCATTTTGAAGGGGCAACATGCAACAAGTTCTATATTTTTTCTAAAGCTTTTTCTTCTGAATTTTGAATAGGAAATGAAAGCTAAATGCATAAAAATATACAGAATATGATTACGTGCCAATGCCTGATTGAATGATTATATGGAAATGAAAAGATAAATATATGCAATGAATCTTTTTTTTTTCATCTTCTCATAACAAATTATTACATAGCGAATATTTATTGCAATCCTAAATTATATATATATATATATATATATATATATATATATAATAAAGAGAACTGATAACAAAATTATTATCTAAGGTTGTAATACTTAACTTTGATAAAACAGAGTTTGATTATATTATCTAGATACCATCACTTATTTTTGCGTTTATGATGTGATATTTTTAATAAATCGTTTTTAGTATTAGTATGCATCAGGACACACTATTGAATGTTTCTGATAATGGTGGGATCCCGCGGCCTTCTATCCACCTTAACCATAACAAACATATCCTTTTTTTTTCTAAACATCCAAAACATTCATAAAGATGGGAAACAGGTTCTTAGACCGATAGTATGCGGAGTCAGTAATAATCATACCACAAACCACGGTCAATGATTCTTAAACTGACGAAATAAAACTACCACTGGGCGTTATCTCCCAAAAGTCCACGCTCGCGTGTCGGAGCTGGGGGTTCCTATGAATTCGGGAGGTCTACCTGTGATGTCTCTGTCGTCCCCTTTATGTTATATGTAGTCCTTCTGCCTTGTAAGACTTTTGACATGTTACTAATTTTCCGGTGACCATATGTCAAAAGCAGCAGATACCCCCGCACTTAAGAACTCCTTGTTCTTTGAGAACTCCTTGTTCTTTAAATTGCAGCTATCAGCGTGCTGTTGCCTAGACGAATGGAAATCATGCGCTAAATTTGCACCTGGCCAATATCAGATCAGGAACTGCCCAACTGTGATTATAGCTAAGGCAATCTTCCCTACGTTCCTTGAAAATTGATGCGCCGATTTCTAAAAGTTAAATTTAATAAAAGTTAATAATGATTCGTGTTGTTGAGTTTACCTTGATGACGATTAGAATTGTTTATGAGAAATAAGCGTCAAATAAAATTAAAATCGTTGCCGTTTCTGCAAACATTTCAAAACCTATCTAAATATGTTTTGAACATTCAAAAACTGATCTAAAGACATTGATTATTAATCAGTCTTTGTTAAGGCCGATCAAGCTGTTTTCAATTATTGACTTTACCCTGTGAATTGTTTTAAACTACAATAAATAATACATCATTCATAGGTTTTATTTCGGCCTGTTTTCGAAAATTTGCACTGCAATTTGCCTAATGACACTTTCTTACTAAATATTTTAAAGACATTTTGTTATTAATACATATTGAATCATAACCTTATCGTCATGCAAATAAATGTAATATAATTTATATGATATATAATCAAACTTTGTTTGGAAGTTATGTTACGAAGTATTATGTTATATAAAGCCGGCACAAGCAATTGTATGCTCTATTTGGTGCAATTTAATATTTATTTAGTTTATATTAGAATTTTGTTATTTATAGAAAATAAACATCATTTAGCTACTTTTTCATAAGCAACTTATATCACAGCCGAAATGATATGAGCAATATTTTTCAATTAACTTGAGTTGGGCCTAGATGCTGAAATTCTGTAGATATATTTGCAAATATATTGCTATAAGATCCTTAGCTAAATTTGTCAACCATTTGGAGTTTTTTTCATTGTTTGGTATATTAGTGGTCGAAATCGATACCATACTTCATTAGTCTGTTTCATTGGACATGTATTTTGTTATAAAATTATTGAAAATAGAATATTGCATAAGTTGCGCATTCATGTAATTTAAATGAATAAGACATATCTTTGAAATCACAAATACATGTGGGAAAAAATAATTTTTAAAAACACTGCCATTCTAGTTAAATGAAATATTATGTATCTGCCTGAGAGTGCTATATTAATAGTTATTTATTATTTATTGTGAATTTTATTTATGAATACGAAGCATTGTTAGATTTATTAACAATAACTGTACATTTCTAACATATTTGTAAATATAAGCGTAATAAAACAGATCGATAAATTAATTTTTTGATTTTTAATTTTAATAATAAATGTGATTTGTTATGCCTAAAACCATATTTACACTTTTCTTATAGATTCGTATAATCATAGTTCTAAAATATTATGTTTTCATAAAAAAATCTGATATGCTCGATATTTGAAGTCATTTTGACTCCGAAATTGGAAAAAAGTTTGTGATTTTATGAGTGTGTGTGTATGTGGCATTTTGTCTTCGAATGATTGGCTCAGTCGTTCCTTCATAATTAGCAGACATGAACAACTTCATTGTCTAAAATTCTGAACCGATTTTGAAAATTCAAAAAGTTTTCGAAAAATATTGGTTTAACATTGTACTGATTTGGGTAAAGATCCGTAGGGTAGTTTCTTCGCTATTGTTAAATAATTTGAATAATTAGAATTCATGAACATCGTAAAATATAATATAAGTAAATTGCAAATAGTAAATAAAAATATTAGTAAGTGTTTGAATAACAATGAATACAACAGTTTTCATTACATCACAAATTGGTTTATTATTAATTGTCTTACAAAAATATTTACAATAGTAAAATAAATAATTACGTTTTGTATTTTTGTTAAATTTTATATAAATTTCCTCTTTCACCATTCCCAATGAGTACTTTTTGTATTTCGATGAGAATTAATACAATTTCTATATTTAAAACACACAAGTTCTAACATTTAGTTAATGAAAACAGTAACATATGCAAATCCATAATGAACAAAAACATTATCAAATCTTGCCTTGAATTAATCTTAAATGAAACAGTATACATAAATATTCTATTCTAGTAATTCAAATCTAAAAATAATTAAAGTATGATTTAACTTAAGGTTTCGAATATTACCTATTACTGTTATAATTAATCAATATTACAAATGTGTGCTGTACCTGTGCGATTTTTTTTAGCTAATCTCATTTCTCGTTAGAATCTCATATTGGGTTAAAGATTTCTTAACGGTTTCATAAACAAAAAATCTAAAACCCAATAGAAAGTCGAATTGTGGGAAAAAATCATTAAATAAATGTGATTCAATTTTTTCCCTTTGATTAAATTAATAATTTTGTTAATCCTAAAGTTTATGATTATTATTTTTTTAATCTTTATCAAAGAAAACAAAAATGTAAAGAATGTTAACTTTTAGAAGTTTACTTCTTTTTGTTTTAAACTAAGGATATTGCACTATGCCATATCAGATGCACTGGGACATAAATAAAAAAGTTTTAAAACTGATAATGATAAATTTATAATTTAAATATAATTAAACTTTACGGAACTAGGTATTTTTCAAAAATTAATGTGAAAATTATTTTAATTTAGCACCTTTTCACTTTGACAAAAACTCCTTTAAAGGTTTTATCACTACAGTAAGAAAACTTCATTCGACACTTAACTAGTTTCTGTTTTAAAAATAGTTAAATTAACTTAAATATTCTCCTAATACATATCGTATAAAGATAATGCCAGTACTATTGGCGGATACGCATACACGTAAGTCTTATGTTTTTCTTTAAGTTAGCTACACTTTACTTACTATTAAACTTAAAATAGAAACGGTTACATTAAATGATCTAATACTATGCTGTAAAAAGATGTTTTGTCTCTATTTATAAAGAATGTATAAGTTTATATATAAAAATATTTAGCGTAGTGTGATTGTTATTTTTATAAATGCTTCATCGAAATACTATTGCTGGTGGAATACACAATTGTTAATTTCAAGCAACAATTTTGTGCGGGTTCATCCATTTTCTCATGTAATAGCAAAAGATTGTTGAGATGTAGATCAGAATTAATAAGGCACATGTGACTCCCAATGCTAAGACTGAAGTTTTCGTTGGGCAGGGCTCGACAATTGTCACTGTTTTGTCTGTAAATGAAAAAAATAAATGATATTAGTCATTAGTCACTTGTTACTGTAGGGTTACCACGTAAAATCATTGTTGATGTCAACTTAAATAATTATATTTCCTGAATGTAAAAGCCAACAATTAAAAATATTGAAAAAACAACGTATTATGGCTAACATAAAAACTTTTAATAATAATTAATGCAAAAGATATGTAACTGCGGCCTCATTTCCTGGTTGATACCGAATTCACAAATTTACAAAGAAAAATAAGTCATAAAAATTTTTGTCAAATAATTTGAATTCCATCTCAAATAAATGGTTTTATGTCGAAAAACTTAGCTTATTTTATGCGTCTATTATTTACCAGAATAACTAATCATATTCATAAGACTCTTAAGAGTTAATATAAATTTATATACCTTGAAGTGTGTTGGGTACTATTATATCTAACAGTAATATCAGGTTTTAATGGATTCTGATGATTTTTATAATAGTTAATTACGTTTTTATTAATAGTTATTGTGTCTCGTTTTTTAATATCATCAGTCCTTAAACCATTCCACTCGGATGCTCCCGCTCCGGCGGAAAAATACATATTAATTTCGCAATTCGTGAGTGGAAAGGCTTAAAGGGTTAAAGGGTTGCGAATAAATAATAGTTTAGTAATACATTGCAAAAATCATATATGTAGTAAATAGCATTAAATGTATATAGTAAGTATATTAAATAAGAAAAACTAATAACAAGTGTATGTCATGTTAGTTTATAATTTTGAATTTAAAAATTACCTCGTCCGAAGTCCGCACTTGAAGGATCGCTTCTCAAATAGTCGCTGGCTTTCTCATCGCCGAAATCTAAAACTAAGATTTCTTGTGAAATGTTCATTTCTTCTTCGTTTTGCGTTTCATTGGAGTTCAGAGAACGACGCCTTCTACCCCAGGACTCAACAGAATCACGTCCCCACTCACAAACGGCCTGAAACCAAGAAAACATTTAAAAAATTGTAAGTTGTGTCTATTAAGCATCGATATCGGCAGATATCGATATTATATGAGATGTTATTTCTAGCATGATGATTTTAAAACTTACCGGTTCACATGGTCCCAGGCAGTATTTGACGTTACATTGGAAGATGACACCATATGATTCCGTGAACCTGAAAGCTTCGTAAACCGATTGCAAAGCATTACCATCTGGGCTGAATGCGGGGAATATTGTTGGGTCAACAGGACAACTGTAGAATAAAAGGTAAGATTAAAATAAATAGATATAATTTAATTTTAATAACTTATTTGTTGAGCTATATTTGACATTGTGACTCGCAGATAAGGAACTTCATGCTTATTGTTATTTCACTATAGTATTAGAATTGAGGCTTGCGATAATTTATCAGCAGATAAACTCAATTAAATTTTTTTATTTGTTTACTCAATATCCATATCTGCTTTATTTGACCAAGAACTATTTTTACTCGTATATGAATCGCGCAATCTACAACAAAAAAGACTAGGAACTACTCGACTGATTTTTAATTTCACTAATTAGGCAAAAATTAACAGTAATAAATTTAATATACAGAATGTATTATTTAGAAATGTTAATTTCTTACCCTTCATCATCAATGATTTGGAAAGTGCTTTTTGAATCCTTAGCCATAGCAACGCAGCTGCGAGCAAAGATACCATAAGGCGCTGTAAGAAAATATTTTTTTATTATTATGAGCCAATGAGATAATATCATTTTTTCTGCTCTATTTGGTTTTATAGAATTCATAATTATTGTGTTAAAAAAATCTAATTATGCGATCTAAAAAATTGAATAATTCAAGCCATTATTACAAAAATTTATTGCACGAGATTGTTTCGAATTTATTTATCAAAACCATGATGTTAAATGTACTTCTAATGATATTTGAAATTAAATAGATGAAGGCTTCAATTTAAAAGTTGTTACTAAATTAGTTGACGGTTTGATAAAAATTTGCGATTAAAAATAAAACAAACAATCTTACTGTCTTCTGGAATTTCAATCCTGAAAGTGAGTTTGTCTCCAATTCTGACAGTCTCCACTTCTCGGGCTCGTGAATCCAAAATGCGGATCCTTGGTGGTGGGGCTTCGGGTGCAGATGTGATGCTGATCATTTCTGGGTCGCTAAATTAAAAAAAAGACATATGATATACTAAATATGGTTATAAAATAGTTTTTTTAGTATGACACACTGGGTAGACGGGATATACAATACAGGAATACAAGAAATTTTAATACATGAATGATAAAAAACTAAAAGTATAGTAATTTGGAGTAACCTACTGGGGTAGGTTACTCCAAATTATTATACTTTTAGTATTTTCTCAAATTTCCATTTTGTCTTTAGAACTCTGGAGTTTTAACAAACATTACAAAGGCTTAGAGTGATTAATTTTTCAGGTTGCAATTTAAATATTGTTAAAAAAAGTTTAATTATTTTTGTAAAAGAACAAGTTTTAATTATTTTTGTAAAAAAACAATTTGTAAAGAAACAATTTCAACAATTTTTGTTATTGAATACAGTCTAGATCTTGAATATGTTATTGTTGTTAAAGTCAAATTAAATTCTTTAATTTCTATCAAGTATGTATCTAACAATACTATATGATAAAAAACAAAAGAAATTAATCGTATTATTATCTATTGATCATCTATAAAAAGCCATGATAATTACCGAATTGGGCTCATTCCGAATGTGATGTTCTTGGAGCTCATATCGTATGTACATTTGACTTTGTAGATTTTGTCAGCTTTCGTCATGACCACACTGTGATGTTGTAGAACCACTGTATTCGAGTAGATGCCAGTCTGAAAAAGTAAAATAAAACATAAAACATCGTCCATAAATAATAGAAGTTCACTGGCATATCGTTTCTGCTTCGCTATTTATTATACGCGTTACGACATTACTATAATTTCAAAGATGGGGATGGGCGATGTAAATAGATGTTATAGACTTACAACTCTCTTATCGTATCCTATTAAAATTTACGTTGTATCCTACATTCAATAATATGATATACTTGTAGGCCAATTTGGAAAAAAAGGAATACAACGTCAACTTTGATAGAACAAAAAAAAGTTCGAATAGGGCTGAGATCGAAATTTTAAGTAAAATATTAAAGAATAAAAATTACATGAAACAATCACAAAATACTTAAAAGTAAATGTTGTGTCATTCCAGATGAAAAGACGTTAGTGAGTACATAACTACCTGGCTTTTCCGAATTTTATATATTACGAATTAAATAATATATATATTATTAGTTATATTATATATTATAGTTTAAATTTTTTGATATATTACTAATTATAAGTTTACATACACTACTCTTGTATTAATCTTTTAAACCCACTTTAGAAATAATTCTAGTGAGAATATAGTAAATACTTCGACTTTTACAGTTAATGCACAAATTTTCCAATGTTTGAAAAAATGTAAAAGTTTTGAGGCGATTCGAGGAGTGCCCTTAATAAAAGGAGTCATTTGTATTCTGTTGCTGTTGTGTTCAATTGACATTTATGGAAGTGTTTGGGTGAACTAATATTTATGGATGGTGTCTACTTAAGAATAGATAAAATACGATGTACATATAAGATATATAGGCATACTAAACACTAGTTAGATTTTTCGTAAGATCGACTGTGGTCTTTAAAATTAATAGAGAAGTGCAAAATTTTACGTCCGCAAAATTTTGATCCAATTTTGAAAATTCAAATACTATTTGAAAGATATTATTTGGGAATCGTGCTTATTAGTTTTGAATAAAGGCAGTCGATCAGGCAGTTTCTTTGTAATTGATTGTTGAAAAAAAAGATCTCGATGATTTTACTGATACATGATATGGCGATAGACCGAGATAGAATTTCGTTAGAAACTTGTAACAATTTATTTATTTAATTTGTTGCTTTTTTGGCCTAACTTTTCCATCACGACATTTTGCCGACTTGACAACCAGCAGATACTAGCCAGCAGACCAAAAATGCAAAGAAACAAGCCTCGTGTGATTTGCACTTCGAACGTGCGCTATTTTGTGGATGGATTTGTTCTTTTGAACCAATAGGGAAGCAGTATAATGTCGTATCGTTTATTATATTTGAAAATCTAGCAAGCTAACAAATCTCACTCAAAGAAAGTACGCTTTTTCGCATCGTATGAAGCAAACGGCTTGAAAAGCTATCATAGTCAGAAAACAAGTGTCGTGTGAACAGGGCTTTATAACAAATTGGAGTCTAATAAGAATCAGTTAGTCAATCAATAAAAAAGCCCTAACAGCTAATCGAAACCTAAATTCAAACAATCAATAATTGAATAATCATCACCTAATCAGCAATATCAGTAAATTATCATTCCCGGAACAGCACTGAAAACCTAATTGCGGAGCCAGTTTTCTCAAAACACGTAACGCAAAACTCATAACACATAACCGCATCGTGCACAGTTACTTCAATTAGCACACTCTCTTTGCAAGATGCTGATTGATATTTATGGTGCACAGCTCGGTTCAGCGACATCCAATACGTTATAGGAAAGAACCAGATGTAATAAAATTATTATATATAAATATATATATATATATATATATATATATATACAGGGCCGGTTTTAGGGTCCTAAGCGCCCGCACGCCATTATTTTTCTAGCGCCCCTGCCTATTATGTTAACTGTTTTAACAGTTCATCATTAAAATTTACATTCATTTTTCAAAATACTTTTAAATAATTCTGTGTTTAGTACACAAAAAATTAGATATATATAAACTAAAAGCACAAAAATACATTGATTTTAAAATTATTCAGAAGATCGAGGCAATTTGCGGATGCTCATAATTGAATTTTTGTGTCTTCTATCGATGTCGCACGACCGAACTATTTCTAATTTTTTATTTTCAATACAAACTTTTCAACACATCCAAAAATTTTTTGTTAATATTTGAGTTTTGAAACATTTTATTTATTTTGAGGATTTAATGCAATTTATTCTATTGAGCAAATCAGAGATTAAAAAAAATCTAGCCTTTCATTATTAAACATAGTACCGGTACTTCATGTTGGATTATTTTTTTAATTAAATTTTTCACTATTTAAAATATCCAAAATTGCATCGTAAACTTCTCCTGATTGAAATCGTGAGGAACGAATTGTATGTATCTTTACTTTCCCATTTGCTGTTTTAAAGTGAAATTTTTATCGTATTTTAAAAATATTGCCCATAGATTAGTAAAAGATGAAGGAAAGTATATATTTCTTGAATGATATTGAAAAAACTAGATTATTAATTTCATATCCAAATCTTGTGTTGGCGCCCCCTAAGGCGTGTGCCCGAATTTTTGGCATGCATTGCATTCAAGGTAGAACCGGCCCTATATATATATATATATATATATATATATATATATATATATATTCTGTTTACTCCTTTTTCAGAACCCTATGCATTATACATATATTCGAGACTGAGGAAGGTGTTACATGACGCAAATAGCTAAGAAACTCAGATTTGTACCTCGAAGGTTTCAGGCTCAAATTCCGCATTATGTACACCCAAATTTCAAGCAGTAGTGATTTCAGTTTTCATTTGAATATATGCAAAATTATTACGAAGATTTTTAGAAATTTTAAAATCGGGACAAGCTACAACCTCCAACAAAACGCATAGATTGCATAATAAACCCATATAACGCTTACTGCTAATGCGAGTGAGTATGACTTCTCAGATTTAATGAAACGAAATAAAGAAAACACTAAATTTGCAGAAGTAGCCTTGGGTCTGACACCACTGTTAGGTTCAAACACATATAAAAGCCGTATGCGAAATAAACATTTTATATTTACCACTGGGCGTTAGTACACCTGCAATCCGTAACGACAGTTATTTTAATAGCTCTTCGTTGTCAATAAATTGCTATTTATGGTAAAACGATAAATCAATAGGTGGAATAAACACAGCAAGGTTGAAAATGCCGATGAATCAGTATGTTGATTCTACTTAGAGGATGATAGTCATTTAATGTTTCAAGCATCATAGTAGATATCTTGCTAATTGATTTTTTATTTGGAAATTATTTGATAAAATGCGTTTATATTACAATTGGATAGGTGTCCTAATCAAATCAGATCATTTTTAGCATGTAAAAACCAGCAGGTGGTATTTGGTAATCTTTCTCTGTTATCACTATTCGGTCAATTATGTTTGATCAATTAAATAATAAAAGTAAAATCACAAATGTATATCGATAGAAGTTGTAAATAGAAAAGATGATTGAAACTTATTTTTATACATATTTTCAAAAATTATAATTACTTAGGTATCTTAGCAAACATTTTCGTTTCTAATTAAAGTTTTAAGTTCTTGGACCTCCACCTAGACCATTCGCTACGGTGTCAGGCTTTCACAATATTTCGTTGCAGAGATTATTCTGATAAATTAAAACTAAAGAAGAATTTTTACGCAATTCTTTTTTTTTCTCAGTTGCTCTCTTTGAAACTGATCTTCACCTAAAAACGAAGGTTGTGTATGCACCTTGGAAAAACAAATTCAAAATGAAAATTTCATCTTAAAAAAATGAATGTGAGATTATTACCATCAAGAAATAGTCATCTAATGCTTAACGCCGACGAATTTAAAATAATAGATTAGTAACAATATCTATATCGTATGCTTGATTTGTAATATCATTCAATCTGACATTGATTATTATTGCTCCAAATACAAATTTACAAAATCTTTACAAAATCCAGTGAAAAAAATTCAAATATTCATGATTTACCGCGCTTAATCGTATTCAATATCGATTTATCACGTTTAATCGTATTCAATATAATTTTATTTGAACGGTAAGCCCTCTTTTGTATTTTGGAAAAACATTTATTCTGAAGGTATAATAATTCATCGAATGTATGTCAAATTGTGCAAGGAATTATGCAAGTAATGGCGGTCTTGCAGAAATTCAATATCGTGTTTTCATTTTTAATATTGTGTTTTAATTTTTAATATAGTACTGTGTGTGTGGAAAGTGTAGTTTTGTTCGATGAACGAATTGATATCGCTGCTACAACCAATGACTATTATCATGGTGAGTTCCTAAATTTTGTTAATATTTATTAATGTTACAATTATATTGTTATGAGTACTTATACGTTATTATTGTTATTAGTATGCAGGTGTGTTCTGAATTGATACTTCTATTAAGTATTTTTGATAAACCAACTAAAGTGAGAATACGCATACGCCTACGCTTCGTGAATATTAATTAATTATAATGGTACCCTTATGAACATTTTCAGAGCAAGTAAAATTTCAGGAATGAGCATAAAATATTTCTATTAGTTGTTAAAATCTGGTACTTTTAAAAATATTTGTCAAATTGTTCATAACACGTTTGATGCCGACATGGCGACTCTAAACTGTTTCGAAAATTGAAAGTTATTAGAATTGGAATAATGGATAAAATCCAATTTTTGTCTCCATTCCTAATGTGCCCTCTTCAAAATGCCGAATATTGTACTTTTACACGTGCAGTTTGTCTTAATAATGATGTAGATCATTATTATCAAATAAATAAATCAGTAATTCCCATTTTATTATTAATCATTTACACATAAAATATTATTCGGTAAAAATTTGTAGTTTTCGTTAGTTGTAGTTTGGACTCACAGTCCGACGCCTGTGATCTATGTCTGATATTTTGAACAAAAATTTAGGTTATCAATTAAACATGTTTGGACTAAATTAATTAAATTTAAATTAAATTTAATTTAAATTAAATTTATTAATTGAATTAAAATTAAAACTATCTTGGAAAAATGCAATAACTATGCATAATTCGGCCTTGCTTTAAGAATGGCTTTATTTTATTCATTACAACCTTGATAATGATATGAGGGTTAATAATGTTCAATCGATTAATTTATCTAATATTCAGTGAACAATTTAAAATAAAATAAATTTGGTAATTTACTCATTGGTAGTGACTAGTGTGAGTAGTTTTACTTACCACTGATTGAGTGTTACAATCTTGTCCGGCCATGGTCAGGTCCAATCGGAAGAGATCGCTGTTTATGACATCAATGTTGCATGTTTCTGATCTGCCAAGAGCATAAATTCTGCCGTTGAATGGTTTATTGGTACGTACTTGGACTGCTATGCGAGTATCTTTGCAGTTTACAGACACTGTTGATAGAGATTGAGAAAAAAAAATTAAATACTTAGTATATCAATTGATATCTATATGGTTACATATTTGTACGTATAAAAATAGTTCGGGACAATAAGGGTTAATGATTTTTATATCTTTCTCATATAACCCAGTTTTATTCTGCATAACTAATATTATTAGTATAATATTTATATCTTCCAATTTTATTTTCTTGCTTTCAATTATGCTTATGATTATAATGATGATATTAGTTATTACTTGATTTATGGATTCATATAAATGGAATATTTTTATAGGAATTGATGTAATTATTGATCCTAACAATCAAAGTGAGTCAGGGTTTAAACAATATAATTTTTATTTTCAAAGGCAACAGTGATACATATCCTAACAAATTATATATTCTACTTCTAGTGCAAACATTCCGTTAATAATAATAAAATGCAATTTCTATTGAACAATATTGCCAAGCACTGTATCCAAATGTAATAATCTATCATATAAGAACAACTATAAACATATAATAACAATGATCTACAAACATAACAGGATATTGAACAACGCTGATATAAATAACTTCATAGAATCAGAAATGGAACTGGATTTTACTTAGGTTCTAAACTATTGTTATATATTTATGATTTTGTTTTATGGAAAATTTGAAAACGTTTTAAAGAGATAATATTTTATACTAAAAATGATCTTTATATTCTTATAACGGTTTTGTCATCTTATTGTAAAAACGGTCACAAATTTCACGAGAAACTTAGTTTAATATGACTTAAAATATATATTTTAATGAGCAATCCGTATAGGAGATAATTTACTTTTATCGTTTTCTTTTATTTCAATTTTCACTTTGAATCAATTGCAGTTCCAAAATGTGCATTTTTCATTATTTTTTTAATCTATGGAAAGCTTTCTATAAATTGTTGACATGTGCAGGAATTGATGAAAACGTTGACCAAGGTGCTAAATTATGCAAAAAACATTGGAATTTAAAAATAAGGGGCATATACATTCCTAGACTTGCAATCATTATTTACAAAATATGAGTGAAATAGAACTAAAACGATTATTAGTTATTTATATTTTTTTTTTGGTAAATCATGAAGAATGCACAATTTGATAAAGTGTTGCTTAAATTAAATGTTTGTCCAATCTAAATAAATTTGAAAAAAAAAACAATAAATACAATAATAAATTTTAATTTTATATTGAAAATATTAAGTGTGTTTTAACGAATGTTAAAGCAAACAGCACTGAATATTCTAAAATAATTTATAATAAAAAATTATTTTGGGGAAGTTATGTGGGCGACATAAAAGAGAAGGCTAGGATAGATTCAGAATTGAAAAGATCATGGTTCTAGATTTGTCAAATAAAGTTTATGTATTATGTATAATTAATACCTTTAGAATGTATATATAATTAGTAAATATAGTATTTACTAAATATACAACGTTTTTGATATCAAAATAAATATTTTGTAATTATTCCAATATATCAGTTTTCCAATATTGATCCAGTTCGAAAAAAATTAAGTAAATTGTAGATTTATAATTATTTAAAATAAAATGTGTATACTGCGGTATTGATTAGTATATTTAAGTACACATTTTTATAAAAATGTTTTAGATGCTCTGCCAATCGAATTTATATTCAAAGCAGTACAACGGCTTCTGTACTTGTCCTTTCAGAAGAACATACTGTTGAAAATTCATCTTTCTCGCCGCCAGTTATTAATCTCTTTCTTTTATCAATATAATAACCGTTTCCAATCAACTAAAAGGATTGACGTCTCGTAGTAGTAATATATAGCAAATTACTAAAATGCAAATTTTAATTGGATGATATTTTTCAAACAATGGAACTATGCAGGGATATGAATATTAATATGGATCGAGCATTATTTTAATATGAATATTAATTTTGCGCACATTGATCGTGAAGAAGCAGCTGGTAGGAAAAGGGAATATTATCGATCAAATAAGAAATAGAAACACTCTTTCAATGTGATTTTTTTCTCACTACAATACTAATCGTAAAATTAAATCTATATAAATTATATCCATTGTCCAAAAGTGCGTTCATATTTTGCATCTCAACTACTGAGTTGTTTTTTCCAACATGCCAATGTAGTATACAATGTCCCTTTTCGGCCGACTATTGTAAATTCATCAAGTTTATTGATTGTCCTTTACTAGATAGTTGTAAATAAAAGAGATAATAAAAAAAATATTTTGCATCTATTAAGTCTTCGAAACTTTTCTGAAATATATTTAAGATATTGCATAGATTGTATATCAGATCTATTTCAGTCAGTAATTGATTGAGAATACTTCTACCATTTTGCATTTCATTTATTTCAGAGAATTCGCAAAAACTTCTTTCAAATCGAGTAACTTGTCCATTAACTCTTCGTTGAATAATATCGATTGCTGAACAGTTATGATAATAACTTAATACAAGAATTCTCAACAACAGTACAATTAATTTATTTATGATTGATGTGCAGAAAATACCGCAAAGGAGAAATTAAGTATATAAATAGTATGTTTATATAAACTTACCGTCGTAACAAGTTCCAGTCTTATCGCAATTTACATCGGCTCTCGTCAAATTGTTGATTGAAGGATCTTCGGTTGCATCGAAGACAACGGGCAAAGTGTGGTCGGGGGTTGGGGCACTTGGATTCGGTTCTGAAAAAAAAAATCAAATTATTAGATAAAATGATTTTTGATTAATTGTATATATACTATCACTATTACTACTACTTTTGTTTGGCAACTTTTTGGCATGCGAGTGGAAAGGGTTAAACTTTTGAATCTATAACTTGACCGCAACCTTTCTGCTTAATTTGCTATTTATTTTGGCATCATAAACAAAAATGTTGAAATAGTGTAATTTATTATATTAGCTTTATTTGCTCTTTATGGTTCTATAAGCTGTTATGATTATTTAACTTAGAGGTTTTATAAATGGCAACAGTTGTCCTAATTCTATATGATTAATTTTATTTTCACAATTTCTGTACCGTTTCTATTTTCTACAAGAACTATTTTTACTTGGAAACATATTCCTATCTATAATTTCAAATGAAAACCGATGTTGCTGCTGCTTGACATCAGGATTGAAATCACATAGCTCTAATCACTAACCAACTGAGAGGCCCGATATGTATATTTAACAAAAATATTTGTGTCATGGTAAAAATATCATAACCTGAGTAAAAATCTACAATGATTTCCTTTATATTTTCACACACATCTGCATAAGTTATTTCGACTTTTGTTGCTGAATATCAAACACGAACAATATTTCAACTTATCAGAAAAAACAAATGTACTTTTTGCATCACGGTGTTCGAAGCTTTTACATGAGAAGCACATGTGTATAATCTACTTTACTGGATACTCAATTACATCATATGACATTTTCATAAAAATGCGCCGACTTATTAAATCCACAATATTATTAAAACTAGAATTGAAGTATGAGTATCATTTACAATTCAGTATCGAAAAGAGAAAAGTAAGAATTTAATCAAAGTTTATTAGAATTAAATTAATATTTTTTTGTGCTGCGACCCAATTTTCGAGTAAACCTTGCAATTTCTTTCATTCACTGCGACCAAACGTAAAATAATTTATATACCCAATTGGATACGCCTTAATAAATAAATGTTAATTATATTTCAAATTAATATTTCGAATCGACAATGAACTTTTATTATGAAACTGTTGTTTAAGATTTTCTAATTAAAAATACCGAACATTATTACTTACTCTCGCAAAAGTTCTCGAAGTATGTTCCAGTAGGTTCGCCATTGTCGAGTAAAGGTCTTTCGGCGTTAAGGTATGTTGAGGGGCCATCTGGCAAGGTCTTGTGATCCAAATGGTACAAACGGCAGTTATATTGCGAACCCAGAGGTGTGCCAAGGTATAAGAAAGAACGACACAGGAATTCTGATTCGATTTCGCAAGCCAGACGACACGCGGGCTCACTTGTTACCTAGAATAAGATAATGGAAATACTTAGTCTATTAGACCACATTCACAATTGTAACTATAATCTGGAGTATATGCAGTAAATCTGCAGATCTAGTACAACTACTTTTCAGCACTTACTTGCAATTCCTTATCAGTATAATAGTGGAGTCCTGCATATTGGGCCACTTTATCATCCGCAACACCAATCCTTGGAATGGAGAAGACACGATTGGCTTTACATGCCTGACTAGTTTTTAGGCACAGATTCTCGAAGTAATCAGTTCCTGATCATGAAAAGCATAGTTTAGTTGAGCAATCTAATATGTACTATATTTGGACTATTGTGATTATTATAATTTAAAATTAACTTACCTTGGGCATCCACCAACTGAACAAATTGTCCTGTGGTACGACGGTCAGAGTCACTCAAAACACATTTCATGTTGTTATAATCATATTCCACTGATCGACAAGCAAAGCGTTTCTGAAATAATATTCATTTTTAATTAGAAACCTAGATCTACTTTAGATGATAGTTACTATATCCTTCTTAATACTTGTCAAATTGATCTAATCAATGATCAGTATCGTATTATAATAATTATTAAATGCTGCATTACATTTTATTATATCTGATTATTAAATGTTAAATATTGCATTACAAAAACGTGGAGCAAACTTAATTACTATTGATAGGTTGATTAAATCAGCAATATTATAACCGATTTTAATATAATATTGATACATTTTTATATTTCAGGACTAATAATTTAATTTTCAATTATTACTAATACATTTTATATTATTGTAATTTTAAGAAATTTCCATAAATATTTATTTATTGCTTAACCAAAATTTTTACCATGGAAAATCAATGAATGAAAAAGTGCATTTTATACCAAAAATAATTTAATTAAGCGATTGCGATACAATGAAATTATCGTTACACAACATCAATTGCCGGAAACACTTTCACCCATATCGTCAGTGCATTGCTTTCAAAAATTTAAGATCACAATTTAAACCAAATAAAAACAATAAAGACTTCAAATGTTTCGCAAGGATTTCAGCTCCCGGCGGAAAAATACCACCTTATTGTGAAACTGTAAGGAACGTGTGAAGAGCACTCGAAGCTGTTAACTGTAAGATCAAATTTTCGTTTTGTTTTCATATTTACGACTTTATTAAGAAACGTAATGTGCTTTAGGGATTTTCAACAATGTAGACATCCTTGCATCTATACAAAGTCCGGTGATTTTATATACCTTAGTGCCGTTATGATGCCGCAAGTCAACAGCGAAATTCAGTATATTCAGTCATCCGCGCTTTTGTTCGCGAAAAGATCGTTTTGTGTGAAATTGCTTGATAATTCACCTCTGGTGTAATATTTTCTCGAATGGGCGGCCATCGGATAATAAGATATTCGCATTGGCGCCTTAGGTGGTTCGAGAGTAGTTACGTTTTATGAGATTACGTGTTATAACAAATTTCGAAATAGCATTTTTGTGACCGAGAAAATTTGACAATTATATAAAAGAACTCGGTACACAGTAATTGAATTATTTATTTATAAAAATAATAATAAATTGCATCTTTATCTTAATAACATAAAATCTTTGCTCTCGAATTAAATTTGGAGATGGGTATCGTACCACTCGGAACTAATTTCTGTCGATAGAGCAGCAGGAATACATAAAAAGAAGATTTAGCAATTGAACTCCGTTTCGCCACCAGATGGTTTCGTGAGAAAGATGAAGAAATTTTTTGTTTTATATTTGAAAAGGAAAAATTTGATTTTATTATACAACAGTAATGAATTTATTTCGATTATAAAAATGAAGTGTTGTTTAGTTGAACTTCTCTTGGTAAATGAAAGTGAATCCGCAAATTATCCGCTTCATTAAAGTGCTCTTTGGTAAACCACATTTTTTGTTTTTTGGTCTGACGTTAACACAAATAAAGCGGATGGTTTTCCAACTCGTAAATAGGCAACGTATAACTGCCCATGTGAGAATCAATGATTTTATAAATAATCTATTTAAAATTTATCCCGCAAATACTAAGTTATTGGCTTTGCAACTTGTTAAATGTTATTGCGAACGCAAGGCGAACTGGAAATTGCAATCGTTTGAAGTCGAACGGAAGACCAATCAGAATAATTGGTATGTCACCAAATCGCCA
Organism: Ctenocephalides felis; assembly: GCF_003426905.1. Classification (NCBI taxonomy): domain Eukaryota; kingdom Metazoa; phylum Arthropoda; class Insecta; order Siphonaptera; family Pulicidae; genus Ctenocephalides; species Ctenocephalides felis. Next base: position 33,464,677 of record NW_020539725.1, on the reverse strand, counting down.
GCAATTTTTGATTGAATGGTGAAATTCAGTGCGTGTACATCATATTTCTTTCTAGGCTAACTCAAATTCTAGCACTCCAACTCATTTTCTGGACTTATATATTTATATACACAGATTTTCTACAGGACAAATAAAATGTTTATTTTTTAATTAACTATTTTTCGTTTGGTTTATTAATATTGAGTTCCTCGGCCATCGATATGTATTTAGGTGTGACACATATATATGTCTACGCCAAATCTTCGGTTCTAACAACTGCCATCGTCAAACGCATATATGAGTTTTTGGGCTAGTTTAATGATTTGCTTGAAACGCATATATGCGGCGTTTTTCAAAAGGTTAATGTAGAGCATAATGTCAATTGAGAAGACATAATCAGAAGTCATTCGTTCGCAGTTAGCCAAGAGCAGTAGGAGCTAGAGAACATCATGGCTAGAGCAATCATCAACTACTTCAACGCGGAAATCGAATCTATTACTCAATTAAAAATTGATGGAAAATAGGCAATCGTAGAACTTTTTGGAATCAACTTGAAAGGTATTCTAAATTAAACAATTTTCTTGGGACAAATGATAACACTATCTATTATTAAGCAAACAAGAGATTGTTGGTTATTCGGACTGCCTTACCAATCATACTGATTTACTGACCATCATATTGATCTGTAGCTTGAGAGCAAAAACAAAAATCCTTAGGAAAAAGTGCATGTACCGTTTCTAGATTTATGGATGGTTTACCTCGTTCAAGCAGGCAGCCAGACAAGCCTCCTTCGTGGATGTATAGATGAGCGCGTTGTCCAAGCCGCGTATGATCTTGTTGGGCACGCGTTCGAACGCCCAGGGCCTGAGACATACGTTCTCTGATCGCATCTGCAGCTTTACCATGTAGTACATGTTGACGCTGCGTTGAGGCGCCACGTTCGGGTTGTTCGCGCTCGTGTCGTTTTGCAGCTGACATAGTGTTTCTTGCACAGGTGTCAATGGATTTACGACAAAGCTAAAATTAGAAAATACATAAATAAAATTAATGATCTACGCTAATTTTATCAATTTAAATTATGAAACAAATGTGACTAATGCAAGTCGCAATATAAAATGCATAGTCCAGTCATTTAAGCTTAAATTAGGTAAGAATCTCGGAATTCGAGATGCCGGCTCTAAGTCTGTAAATACTTGTACAACCTACACATATGGTAGGGTGTCAATACCATATGTAGGTTTTGAGACAACTTTAGGGTGGAACTTATAATGACTGGACCAGCACCACAATCACAAATTAATCATACATCTGCTGAAAACTAGTTTGATGTTGAAAGCATTTTGCCTTAAGGACAGTGCTTGAACTTCTTGAATTTTTTTTTTTTGAATATTTTTTTTAACAGCAATCAGAACCTTACGTCCTATGAGTTGTGGGGCTGAAACTTCTCCTTACTTCGTATTTTTTTAGATGGTAACCCAATGGTTAATCCATCCATATTTGATGATTTTGTTATTTCACTTAAATCTAAACTTTGCTATTCCTAATTGATATCACTCAAACACATGTAAATTATCTGTAATTACATTGATTTGAGTACATAGACGCGCTTGTATGTTCTAAAATTGTAGCTTATTATTCCAAATTCTAATGAACTTATATAATTCAATCAATTTTCGTTGGACTGTTTAGGCATAAACTTTATCGCCATGTTAAATTTTATGAAAAACGTCAAAAGCTTTTCTTTAAAGAAAGGTAATATATTATTATTGAAATATTAAGCATAAGAAAATACCGGTTCGATTACATATATCATTTACGGAGTTCTAGATATTATTTAACCCTTTCCACTCGGGAATTTCAAAATTAATATGTATTTTGTCGCTGGAGCGGCGGCATCTGAGTGGAAAGGGTTAATGATTCAAATTAATGGTAGCATTTTTTCCATAACTAGTAGACGTTTTGTAGACTGTAGACACTAACTTTGATAAATTATTGACCTATGTGTACATTTTATAAGCTGTTGTGAGGTAAAATTTTGAACCTAATATTATTAGAAGCAATAGATGTTGAGATATATATTGCAATAATTCTGTTTTTTGTTTTCATTGAATATCAATTATTTTAAGACAACTGGTATCGCTACTGATTTGATATCAGCTCTAGGAAAACTGTTTTTAGTTCATCAGTCAAATATAAAATTTGCTACAGTTTGTTTAGAAACGGTATCATGTTTTAACTTCATAGATTTCTCCATTTTTTGCATATAATATTTTTTTAACTTAAGCTGATATTCATAATTGTAATTTCTTACAATATTTCTAGTTCATCCAACATTGTCATTGAAGTGAATTGAGGTTAATACAAATTTTCATGGAAGAAAGAACGTGCCATTCAATACAAATATAATTTTATAAGTTATTATTACCAAGAAAGTTGCTATAAACTTAATTCTTATATCAGCTGAAGTAACTATGAGATTTAATGGTCAATATCTATAAGCCGGTATTATGCAGCCAATGTAAAAATAGAAGAATGCTCACGCATGTTTTGTTAGTAGCCATGGTAAAGATTTCATTTATGTTAAATGTATCACACCAAGAAGATTAACCTATTTTGAGAAATACTCAATTTATTTATTGTTTGCTTATCCATTGTGTGAAAAAGTGTTACAAATACAATATTAGATTTAACATGACCGAGAATGCTAGTTCCATGCGTTTTATTGATCTGGTATTTCTTTAGTTAAACATATTTTTGTAGTGGGTATCGAACCTGACACCTTGTGCTGGTAAGATCTACGGTAAAGACTCCATTACCAGAAAGGAGTATGTAGAAACTTTTTGAACAAAAACATGTTACTGTTTTCATTTGTTTCTTTCATAAAACATCCTTCTACTACTGTTCAGATGAACGTCTTTTAAGAAATTCGACCGGGAAGTTTTCGCCTATCCAACTAAAATATGATTCAAAATTCTACTACTATTTACAAGTAGGAACTAGTTAGTAAATCATTTACTAATAATGTAACTGTTGGTCACAAGATAATTGTAATTGATATTGATCCTGAAGAGTATGATGGTAAAGATAAAAGTCTCTACCATTATGGTTGGATATTTTATGAATCAAATAGCATCGACTATTACATCAATGTCGCGAACTTTAATGTCATTGTCAATGGCATTTAAATCATTACGATGGAAGTGGAATGCATTTTTTACCTCACACTAAGAGTCATTACTACCGATCATCACATCAGACGACCGTGTTATTTCTTTGAATGTTCGTTTAACACCTGTGTTGAGCAATTTCAATTTCGATTAGATTTGCATATAACGCCGATGATCCGTATCGAGAGAAGAGTAGGTGACTTGCCAACGTGACGACAAGCAGTAGCAATTTATTCATTAGTCATAGGGTCTTGATAGAATACAAAAGTATGTAAGAAACTTATTGAACACAGAGCAATAAGTGGATTTTGTCAGTATTCGGTATACTTTGGTAATAAATTTTAAATATATTTAGGGCAAAGTTGCAAGGCAATCGTACATGTATGATGATTATTTTTGTTAATTACAGTAACAAATGTTGATTTGAATTTTAAAATTTGATGAAACTAGTCATATCTTTCAATACAAGCAATGCAAGTGTAATATAATGCTACATCTATGCATCAACTACAAAAACTGTGATTGAAATTATTTTTGCACCAGAGTTTCTTCACCGCTGTTTGATATTTCCACCTTAATATTGAATAATATTACTTAAAAAATAAAACTCTAACATGCCCATTTTTCGAACGATCTTAATTTACAAATGGCAATAAAATATATATCATTTTATATCGATTGGAATGTAAAACACAATTCATGATAATGTACATTAATCACACTGATTGTCTAATCATGCTGATATTAATTATACTGACATTAAGTGCTTGGTTTTAATTGAATTTCAAGATGTATTGAGTATTTAAAAGAAACGAATAAGACAAAACTTCAGATTATTGAATAATTTGTTAATATTTTTGGCGTTTGCGTATTTGAACATATTGGTTATATATTTCCAAACCGAAATCATTAGTATTTCTAACATATGTTTTTGACTTCAGTTACTTATTTCCATTTTGGATTTATTTTTTAACTTCGTTTTCAATCTTAACATTATCATTATTAAGTATCATTAAATTCAAAGTTGTGCCAAATTTTCATTTTGTACATAAGTTTCTAGTCTTTTACAACACAACTGGTTGGTTAGAAAAAACTTAAAGGGATAGAGAGTTTTGATGGGTATGTAATGGCGATTTTAATCAGAACTTTTATCATAATATACTAAAGATTAATTAAAAAAAAGTATAATATTCACATATTCCACGGTTAACGACATTGACAATTTACTACGATTGTTTAATTTTTCCTGATAATAGTGATACATTGTAAACTCGGCAAAGTGGCCCATACAAAATGTGGGTTACGTGCATATGTACATATTTTTATCCGCGGAATTAACTAACAATAAGTGCCGTTATTTAATTCCTAACAAGTTAAATCACCCATGGAAAGAAGTAAAATTGTCCATATTTAGATATTTTATGGTATAGAAGAATGTGGGTACCTTTTGTTGTCGATATTATTGATGCTAGTAAATTTATATATATATATATATATTAGAGATGGGTAACTCACTCCGGAGTTATCACTCGGATACAACTCCTCCCTCGGAGTGAATCCGAGTGGAGTTGTTTCACAGGATTTGTCATATCCGACTTCCTTAAACTGGTATTAAATCTGTTAACTCGTACAGACATTTAGTGTTTTTGTCGTTCTTGATTTGGGAAGGAAGCAGTCACTTCCTTGTCTCGCAGGCAGTTTTATGACCTTTTTTAGGTATAAAAGTCAAAATAAATACCATTGTGTATTTTCCAGAAAATACAAAAATGTTACTTTAAAGATACAATCTTTGGCCGTGAATGACGGCGTTCAGGAATATACATACCGAAAAATATACGGAACGAAATTCATTTATTTAATCTTGTTTTTCCATAGCCTGAAATAACAAAACTTTAGAGTACAAAATTTATCAGTGATATCATTAGCATTTAAGCAGTAAAAAATATTCAGTATTATATTATTACTTTTACACAATTATATAATTATAATAATTATATAATGAATGGAAATAGCAGAAGAAAAATTTTGAAAGCAGAAGTATTATGTTTTGCTTTTATTACAAAGTTTGCTACATAATTTTTATATAAATTAATCCAAAAAATCAATTATTTTCTCATCAAAAGAAAATCATTAAATTGAATTTGATTCTCAAGTTTTGCGTTTTTACTTTAGTCAACACTGCCAAAAATACGAGTCACTGAGTCGATCATCTGGTCGACCGAAAAATTTTACAATCCGTCATTTATTCGTGAATTTTTAGAAAAATTATTTTATTGATAATTATTCATAAATTTTTATTTCAAATAATTAATGGGATTTGACAAATCCTTAGACACATAAACAGCGTACTATAGAACACATTTGTTTCGAGTATTTCGGTTTCAAAATTGTCGGAGTCGTGGAGTTGTTTAGCGGATATAACTCCACCATGAAGCGGAGTCAAATCCGAGTCGATCCGTTCCGGATATAATAAGCCCATCTCTCATATATATATATATATATATATATATATATATATATATATATATATATATATATATATATATATGAGTAATTCTTCAAGGGCATACATCAAATAAAAGGCAAAGATTTAGAAGTTAATCTTTAATTTTTCCAAACGTTTCGACATAGTATTTTATGTCATCATCAGTGGATCTACAGAATGAATATTGAAAAATTAATATAATCTAGGAAAAAATGACAGAAATTGGAAAAAGAACTATAGATATAAGTAATATAATTATAGCAATAACAATTATACTTAACAGATAGATAAACAAGAGAAATGAAAAGTAAAAGAAATATATATAAACATACAAAAGCGTAATATATATACATAAATATACACACAAACAAACATGTATATATGATATCATGTAAAACACGTACACATATGCATATATACATACGAACAATACGTATATATAAACATATACATACGGACATGTACATATGTATATATACACATATATACATACATACACATACACATATACATATATACATACACCACTATATATATATATATATATATACATATACACATACATATATACATATACATATACATACACATACATACATATGCAATACAGACACATACACATATATAGACAATGAAGGTAACTTACATAAATATGGTCTTACATCAGTAGCTAGCGCTAGAAACACAATTTTGCACTATCATATATACATTAACTTGTTTTTTTATATATTAATTTGTTGAACAGAGTATGGCAAAATATTTGTGAAATATATAATATATTTTGCACAGAGAACGTAGTTTATGTGACAGAGCCCGAGGCTGTAGTAACATGTGTTTAAAAATTATTTGAAGAGACCGTTTGAGGGAATAGTTGGCGGGTTTTTTACAATCAGTGTTTCTAAGTATGGTGAGAGGCTAAGAATCAAAGTTCGGGATCGGACCGCGTAAGGGTAGGTTTACAGGTTCGGAATTACGTAGGTTAAGAGGAAACAAATTTGGAAATATTATTAAGTATCACCTGATAATTTTCACAGAGTAAGGAGGCATCATGGCGTTTATTAATACAAAATTTCGAGGTGCTGATCAGACAAGATTCAGCAAATCTTCTCTGAATAATGTTCCGTTCGTGATAAAGTATACTAGCGTTATAAAAGTCAAAAGAATGTTTAAAATTTTTTATATGTTCTGTTATCATAGTTTGATTTTGTCGTGGGTTTTTAGAGTTATTATCATGTTGTTTTAGTCGTTTTATTAAATTTTGTCCAGTTTCACCTATGTAAATGGAATCACAATCATTGCATTTTAATTTATAAACAATATTTGATGTGCGTTCCAAACTAGTGGGTGATTTGAGGTTGGAAAAAAGGGAGCTAAGGGTTAAGTCTATGTTACAAATTAATCTTAAGTCGACCTTGTGGAACAGTTTTTTCCAAATGGGAAAGAGTTCTTTAATAAACGGGAGACAAACATTACCAATAAAGTTATTGTCTTTGGAGATTTTGGTGGAAGAAGAAGAGGTATTATTGTTATTATTGAGAAATTTGAGTCTATTGTACGTGACAGAGTTTATGAGATTAGAAGGATAAGAGTTATTAATAAGTGTTGTGTGGATTAACGATAAATTAGCAGACCAAAATTGTTTGTCCGAGAGAAGTATGGCGTGGTCAACTAAATTAATTATAGTGCCTATTTTCATGCTAGATGGGTGATAGGAATGAAAATTTAAATACCTGCCCGACCAAGTCGGTTTTTGGTACCAATTTGTGATGATACGGTTATCTAAGGTTTTTATAATTTTGACGTCAAGAAAGCTGATGGAATTGTTCTGTTCTTTTTCGAAAGTGAATGAGAGATGTTCATTGAAAGAGTTGAAATTGTGGAGTAAAAGTTCAAAGTTTTTAACTGGCACACAAGTAAAAATGTCATCTACGTACCTGTAATAGAATTGAAGATCTAATTTGCAAGAATTAAACACTTTGGTCTCTAAATATTGTAAAGATAACTCAGCTAATCTCCAGCACTCGCTGAGTTATCTTTACAATATTTAGAGACCAAAGTGTTTAATTCTTGCAAATTAGATCTTCAATTCTATTACAGGTACGTAGATGACATTTTTACTTGTGTGCCAGTTAAAAACTTTGAACTTTTACTCCACAATTTCAACTCTTTCAATGAACATCTCTCATTCACTTTCGAAAAAGAACAGAACAATTCCATCAGCTTTCTTGACGTCAAAATTATAAAAACCTTAGATAACCGTATCATCACAAATTGGTACCAAAAACCGACTTGGTCGGGCAGGTATTTAAATTTTCATTCCTATCACCCATCTAGCATGAAAATAGGCACTATAATTAATTTAGTTGACCACGCCATACTTCTCTCGGACAAACAATTTTGGTCTGCTAATTTATCGTTAATCCACACAACACTTATTAATAACTCTTATCCTTCTAATCTCATAAACTCTGTCACGTACAATAGACTCAAATTTCTCAATAATAACAATAATACCTCTTCTTCTTCCACCAAAATCTCCAAAGACAATAACTTTATTGGTAATGTTTGTCTCCCGTTTATTAAAGAACTCTTTCCCATTTGGAAAAAACTGTTCCACAAGGTCGACTTAAGATTAATTTGTAACATAGACTTAACCCTTAGCTCCCTTTTTTCCAACCTCAAATCACCCACTAGTTTGGAACGCACATCAAATATTGTTTATAAATTAAAATGCAATGATTGTGATTCCATTTACATAGGTGAAACTGGACAAAATTTAATAAAACGACTAAAACAACATGATAATAACTCTAAAAACCCACGACAAAATCAAACTATGATAACAGAACATATAAAAAATTTTAAACATTCTTTTGACTTTTATAACGCTAGTATACTTTATCACGAACGGAACATTATTCAGAGAAGATTTGCTGAATCTTGTCTGATCAGCACCTCGAAATTTGTATTAATAAACGCCATGATGCCTCCTTACTCTGTGAAAATTATCAGGTGATACTTAATAATATTTCCAAATTTGTTTCCTCTTAACCTACGTAATTCCGAACCTGTAAACCTACCCTTACGCGGTCCGATCCCGAACTTTGATTCTTAGCCTCTCACCCATACTTAGAAACACTGATTGTAAAAACCCGCCAACTATTCCCTCAAACGGTCTCTTCAAATAATTTTTAAACACATGTTACTACAGCCTCGGGCTCTGTCACATAAACTACGTTCTCTGTGCAAAATATATTATATATTTCACAAATATTTTGCCATACTCTGTTCAACAAATTAATATATAAAAAAACAAGTTAATGTATATATGATAGTGCAAAATTGTGTTCCTAGCGCTAGCTACTGCAGTAAAGACCATATTTATGTAAGTTACCTTCATTGTCTATATATGTGTATGTGTCTGTATTGCATATGTATGTATGTGTATGTAATGTATATATATATTGTATGTTGTATATTATAAGTATATATATATATATATATGTGTGTATGTATGTATATATGTATATGGTATGTGTATGTATGTATATATGTGTATATATACATATGTACATGTCCGTATGTATATGTTTATATATACGTATTGTTCGTATGTATATATCATATGTTACGTGTTTTTACATGAATATCATATATACATGTTTGTTTGTGTGTATTTATGTATATATATTACGCTTTTGTATGTTTATATATATTTCTTTTTACTTTTCATTTCTCTTGTTATCTATCTGTTAAGTATAATTGTTATTGCGATAATTATATTACTTATATCTATAGTCTTTTTCCAATTTCTGTCATTTTTTCCTAGATTATATTATTTTTCAATATTCATTCTGTAGATCCACTGATGATGACATAAAATACTATGTCGAAAACGTTTGGAAAAATTAAAGATTAACTTCTAAATCTTTGCCTTTTATTTGATGTATGCCCTTGAAGAACTTACTCATATTCTCAACATCAAAATTAACTACTT
>NW_020539725.1:33384876-33454049 GCF_003426905.1 Ctenocephalides felis | reverse complement strand
AGTTCATCATTAAAATTACATTCATTTTTCAAAATACTTTTAAATAATTCTGTGTTTAGTACACAAAAAATTAGATATATATAAACTAAAAGCACAAAAATAAATTGATTTTAAATTATTCAGAAGATCGAGGCAATTTGCGGATGCTCATAATTGAATTTTTGTGTCTTCTATCGATGTCGCACGACCGAACTATTTCTAATTTTTTATTTTCAATACAAAACTTTCAACACATCCAAAATTTTTTGTTAATATTTGAGTTTTGAAACATTTTATTTATTTTGAGGATTTAATGCAATTTATTCTATTGAGCAAATCAGAGATTAAAAAAAATCTAGCCTTTCATTATTAAACATAGTACCGGTACTTCATGTTGGATTATTTTTTTAATTAAATTTTTCACTATTTAAAATATCCAAAATTGCATCGTAAATTCTCCTGATTGAAATCGTGAGGAACGAATTGTAGTATCTTTACTTTCCCATTGCTGTTTTAAAGTGAAATTTTTATCGTATTTTAAAAATATTGCCATAGATAGTAAGTAAAAGATGAAGGAAAGTATATTCTTCTTGAATGATATTGAAAAAACTAGATTATTAATTTCATATCCAAACTTGTGTTGGCGCCCCCTAAGGGCGTGTGCCCGAATTTTTGGCATGCATTGCATTCAAGGTAGAACCGGCCCTATATTATATATATATATATATATATATATATATATATATATTCTGTTTACTCCTTTTCAGAACCCTATGCATTATACATATATTCGAGACTGAGGAAGGTGTTACATGACGCAAATAGCTAAGAAACTCAGATTTGTACCTCGAAGGTTTCAGGCTCAAATTCCGCATTATGTACACCCAAATTTCAAGCAGTAGTGATTTCAGTTTTCATTTGAATATATGCAAAATTATTACGAAGATTTTTAGAAATTTTAAAATCGGGACAAGCTACAACCTCCAACAACGCATAGATTGCATAATAAACCCATATAACGCTTACTGCTAATGCGAGTGAGTATGACTTCTCAGATTTAATGAAACGAAATAAAAGAAACACTAAATTTGCAGAAGTAGCCTTGGGTCTGACACCACTGTTAGGTTCAAACACATATAAAAGCCGTATGCGAAATAAACATTTTATATTTACCACTGGGCGTTAGTACACCTGCAATCCGTAACGACAGTTATTTTAATAGCTCTTCGTTGTCAATAAATTGCTATTTATGGTAAAACGATAAATCAATAGGTGGAATAAACACAGCAAGGTTGAAAATGCCGATGAATCAGTATGTTGATTCTACTTAGAGGATGATAGTCATTTATGTTTCAAGCATCATAGTAGATATCTTGCTAATTGTTTTATTTGGAAATTATTTGATAAAATGCGTTTATATTACAATTGGATAGGTGTCCTAATCAAATCAGATCATTTTTAGCATGTAAAAACCAGCAGGTGGTATTTGGTAATCTTTCTCTGTTATCACTATTCGGTCAATTATGTTTGATCAATTAAATAATAAAAGTAAAATCACAAATGTATATCGATAGAAGTTGTAAATAGAAAAGATGATTGAAACTTATTTTTATACATATTTTCAAAATTATAATTACTTAGGTATCTTAGCAAAATTTTCGTTTCTAATTAAAGTTTTAAGTTCTTGGACCTCCACCTAGACCATTCGCTACGGTGTCAGGCTTTCACAATATTTCGTTGCAGAGATTATTCTGATAAATTAAAACTAAAGAAGAATTTTTACGCAATTCTTTTTTTCTCAGTTGCTCTCTTTGAAACTGATCTTCACCTAAAAACGAAGGTTGTGTATGCACCTTGGAAAAACAAATACAAAATTAAAATGTCAGCTTAAAAAAACTGAATGTGAGATTATTACCACCAAGAAATAGTCATCTATAGCTTAACGTCGACGAATTTAAAATAATAGATTAGTAACAATATCTATATCGTATGCTTGATTTGTAATATCATTCAATTGACATTGATTATTATTGCTCCAAATACAAATTTACAAAATCTTTACAAAATCCAGTGAAAAAAATTCAAATATTCATGATTTACCGCGCTTATCGTATTCAATATCGATTTATCACGTTTAATCGTATTCATATAATTTTATTTGAACGGTAGCCCTCTTTTGTATTTTGGAAAAACATTTATTCTGAAGGTATAATAATTCATCGAATGTATGTCAAATTGTGCAAGGAATTATGCAAGTAATGGCGGTCTTGCAGAAATTCAATATCGTGTTTTCATTTTTAATATTGTGTTTTAATTTTTAATATAGTACTGGTGTGTGGAAAGTGTAGTTTTGTTCGATGAACGAATTGATATCGCTGCTACAACCAATGACTATTATCATGGTGAGTTCCTAAATTTTGTTAATATTTATTAATGTTACAATTATATTGTTATGAGTACTTATACGTTATTATTGTTATTAGTATGCAGGTGTGTTCTGAATTGATACTTCTATTAAGTATTTTGATAAACCAACTAAAGTGAGAATACGCATACGCCTACGCTTCGTGAATATTAATTAATTATAATGGTACCCTTATGAACATTTTCAGAGCAAGTAAAATTTCAGGAATGAGCATAAAATATTTCTATTAGTTGTTAAAATCTGGTACTTTTAAAAATATTTGTCAAATTGTTCATAACACGTTTGATGCCGACATGGCGACTCTAAACTGTTTCGAAAATTGAAAGTTATTAGAATTGGAATAATGGATAAAATCCAATTTTGTCTCCATTCCTAATGTGCCCTCTTCAAAATGCCGAATATTGTACTTTACACGTGCAGTTTGTCTTAATAATGATGTAGATCATTATTATCAAATAAATAAATCAGTAATTCCCATTTTATTATTAATCATTACACATAAAATATTATTCGGTAAAAATTTGTAGTTTTCGTTAGTTGTAGTTTGGACTCACAGTCCGACGCCTGTGATCTATGTCTGATATTTTGAACAAAAATTTAGGTTATCAATTAAACATTTTGGACTAAATTAATTAAATTTAAATTAAATTTAATTTAAATTAAATTTATTAATTGAATTAAAATTAAAACTATCTTGAAAAAATGCAATAACTATGCATAATTCGGCCTTGCTTTAAGAATGGCTTTATTTTATTCATTACAACCTTGATAATGATATGAGGGTTAATAATGTTCAATCGATTAATTTATCTAATATTCAGTGAACAATTTAAAATAAAATAAATTTGGTAATTTACTCATTGGTAGTGACTAGTGTGAGTAGTTTTACTTACCACTGATTGAGTGTTACAATCTTGTCCGGCCATGGTCAGGTCAATCGGAAGAGATCGCTGTTTATGACATCAATGTTGCATGTTTCTGATCTGCCAAGAGCATAAATTCTGCCGTTGAATGGTTTATTGGTACGTACTTGGACTGCTATGCGAGTATCTTTGCAGTTTACAGACACTGTTGATAGAGATTGAGAAAAAAAAATTAAATACTTAGTATATCAATTGATATCTATATGGTTACATATTTGTACGTATAAAAATAGTTCGGGACAATAAGGTTAATGATTTATATCTTTCTCATATAACCCAGTTTTATTCTGCATAACTAATATTATTAGTATAATATTTATATCTTCCAATTTATTTTCTTGCTTTCAATTATGCTTATGATTATAATGATGATATTAGTTATTACTTGATTTATGGATTCATATAAATGGAATATTTTTATAGGAATTGATGTAATTATTGATCCTAACAATCAAAGTGAGTCAGGGTTTAAACAATATAATTTTTATTTTCAAAGGCAACAGTGATACATATCCTAACAAATTATATATTCTACTTCTAGTGCAAACATTCCGTTAATAATAATAAAATGCAATTTCTATTGAACAATATTGCCAAGCACTGTATCCAAATGTAATAATCTATCATATAAGAACAACTATAAACATATAATAACAATGATCTACAAACATAACAGGATATTGAACAACGCTGATATAAATAACTTCATAGAATCAGAAATGGAACTGGATTTTACTTAGGTTCTAAACTATTGTTATATATTTATGATTTTGTTTTATGGAAAATTTGAAAACGTTTTAAAGAGATAATATTTTATACTAAAATGATTTATATTCTTATAACGGTTTTGTCATCTTATTGTAAAAACGGTCACAATTTCACGAGAAACTTAGTTTAATATGACTTAAAATATATATTTTAATGAGCAATCCGTATAGGAGATAATTTACTTTTATCGTTTTCTTTTATTTCAATTTTCACTTTGAATCAATTGCAGTTCCAAAATGTGCATTTTCATTATTTTTTTAATCTATGGAAAGCTTTCTATAAATTGTTGACATGTGCAGGAATTGATGAAAACGTTGACCAAGGTGCTAAATTATGCAAAAAACATTGGAATTTAAAAATAAGGGGCATATACATTCCTAGACTTGCAATCATTATTTACAAAATATGAGTGAAATAGAACTAAACGATTATTAGTTATTTATATTTTTTTTTTGGTAAATCATGAAGAATGCACAATTTGATAAAGTGTTGCTTAAATTAAATGTTTGTCCATCTAAATAAATTTGAAAAAAAAAACAATAAATACAATAATAAATTTTAATTTTATATTGAAAATATTAAGTGTGTTTTAACGAATGTTAAAGCAAACAGCACTGAATATTCTAAAATAATTTATAATAAAAAATTATTTTGGGGAAGTTATGTGGGCGACATAAAAGAGAAGGCTAGGATAGATTCAGAATTGAAAAGATCATGGTTCTAGATTTGTCAAATAAAGTTTATGTATTATGTATAATTAATACCTTTAGAATGTATATAATTAGTAAATATAGTATTTACTAAATATACAACGTTTTTGATATCAAAATAAATATTTTGTAATTATTCCAATATATCAGTTTTCCAATATTGATCCAGTTCGAAAAAAATTAAGTAAATTGTAGATTTATAATTATTTAAAATAAAATGTGTATACTGCGGTATTGATTAGTATATTTAAGTACACATTTTTATAAAAATGTTTTAGATGCTCTGCCAATCGAATTTATATTCAAAGCAGTACAACGGCTTCTGTACTTGTCCTTTCAGAAGAACATACTGTTGAAAATTCATCTTTCTCGCCGCCAGTTATTAATCTCTTTCTTTTATCAATATAATAACCGTTTCCAATCAACTAAAAGGATTGACGTCTCGTAGTAGTAATATATAGCAAATTACTAAAATGCAAATTTTAATTGGATGATATTTTTCAAACAATGGAACTATGCAGGGATATGAATATTAATATGGATCGAGCATTATTTTAATATGAATATTAATTTTGCGCACATTGATCGTGAAGAAGCAGCTGGTAGGAAAAGGGAATATTATCGATCAAATAAGAAATAGAAACACTCTTTCAATGTGATTTTTTCTCACTACAATACTAATCGTAAAATTAAATCTATATAAATTATATCCATTGTCCAAAAGTGCGTTCATATTTTGCATCTCAACTACTGAGTTGTTTTTTCCAACATGCCAATGTAGTATACAATGTCCCTTTTCGGCCGACTATTGTAAATTCATCAAGTTTATTGATTGTCCTTTACTAGATAGTTGTAAATAAAAGAGATAATAAAAAAAATATTTTGCATCTTAAGTCTTCGAAACTTTTCTGAAATATATTTAAGATATTGCATAGATTGTATATCAGATCTATTTCAGTCAGTAATTGATTGAGAATACTTCTACCATTTTGCATTTCATTTATTTCAGAGAATTCGCAAAAACTTCTTTCAAATCGAGTAACTTGTCCATTAACTCTTCGTTGAATAATATCGATTGCTGAACAGTTATGATAATAACTTAATACAAGAATTCTCAACAACAGTACAATTAATTTATTTATGATTGATGTGCAGAAAATACCGCAAAGGAGAAATTAAGTATATAAATAGTATGTTTATATAAACTTACCGTCGTAACAAGTTCCAGTCTTATCGCAATTTACATCGGCTCTCGTCAAATTGTTGATTGAAGGATCTTCGGTTGCATCGAAGACAACGGGCAAAGTGTGGTCGGGGGTTGGGGCACTTGGATTCGGTTCTGAAAAAAAAATCAAATTATTAGATAAAATGATTTTTGATTAATTGTATATATACTATCACTATTACTACTACTTTTGTTTGGCAACTTTTTGGCATGCGAGTGGAAAGGGTTAAACTTTTGAATCTATAACTTGACCGCAACCTTTCTGCTTAATTTGCTATTTATTTTGGCATCATAAACAAAAATGTTGAAATAGTGTAATTTATTATATTAGCTTTATTTGCTCTTTATGGTTCTATAAGCTGTTATGATTATTTAACTTAGAGGTTTTATAAATGGCAACAGTTGTCCTAATTCTATATGATTAATTTTATTTTCACAATTTCTGTACCGTTTCTATTTTCTACAAGAACTATTTTTACTTGGAAACATATTCCTATCTATAATTTCAAATGAAAACCGATGTTGCTGCTGCTTGACATCAGGATTGAAATCACATAGCTCTAATCACTAACCAACTGAGAGGCCCGATATGTATATTTAACAAAAATATTTGTGTCATGGTAAAAATATCATAACCTGAGTAAAAATCTACAATGATTTCCTTTATATTTTCACACACATCTGCATAAGTTATTTCGACTTTTGTTGCTGAATATCAAACACGAACAATATTTCAACTTATCAGAAAAAACAAATGTACTTTTTGCATCACGGTGTTCGAAGCTTTTACATGAGAAGCACATGTGTATAATCTACTTTACTGGATACTCAATTACATCATATGACATTTTCATAAAAATGCGCCGACTTATTAAATCCACAATATTATTAAAACTAGAATTGAAGTATGAGTATCATTTACAATTCAGTATCGAAAAGAGAAAAGTAAGAATTTAATCAAAGTTTATTAGAATTAAATTAATATTTTTTGTGCTGCGACCCAATTTTCGAGTAAACCTTGCAATTTCTTTCATTCACTGCGACCAAACGTAAAATAATTTATATACCCAATTGGATACGCCTTAATAAATAAATGTTAATTATATTTCAAATTAATATTTCGAATCGACAATGAACTTTTATTATGAAACTGTTGTTTAAGATTTTCTAATTAAAAATACCGAACATTATTACTTACTCTCGCAAAAGTTCTCGAAGTATGTTCCAGTAGGTTCGCCATTGTCGAGTAAAGGTCTTTCGGCGTTAAGGTATGTTGAGGGGCCATCTGGCAAGGTCTTGTGATCCAAATGGTACAAACGGCAGTTATATTGCGAACCCAGAGGTGTGCCAAGGTATAAGAAAGAACGACACAGGAATTCTGATTCGATTTCGCAAGCCAGACGACACGGGGCTCACTTGTTACCTAGAATAAGATAATGGAAATACTTAGTCTATTAGACCACATTCACAATTGTAACTATAATCTGGAGTATATGCAGTAAATCTGCAGATCTAGTACAACTACTTTTCAGCACTTACTTGCAATTCCTTATCAGTATAATAGTGGAGTCCTGCATATTGGGCCACTTTATCATCCGCAACACCAATCCTTGGAATGGAGAAGACACGATTGGCTTTACATGCCTGACTAGTTTTTAGGCACAGATTCTCGAAGTAATCAGTTCCTGATCATGAAAAGCATAGTTTAGTTGAGCAATCTAATATGTACTATATTTGGACTATTGTGATTATTATAATTTAAAATTAACTTACCTTGGGCATCCACCAACTGAACAAATTGTCCTGTGGTACGACGGTCAGAGTCACTCAAAACACATTTCATGTTGTTATAATCATATTCCACTGATCGACAAGCAAAGCGTTTCTGAAATAATATTCATTTTTAATTAGAAACCTAGATCTACTTTAGATGATAGTTACTATATCCTTCTTAATACTTGTCAAATTGATCTAATCAATGATCAGTATCGTATTATAATAATTATTAAATGCTGCATTACATTTTATTATATCTGATTATTAAATGTTAAATATTGCATTACAAAAACGTGGAGCAAACTTAATTACTATTGATAGGTTGATTAAATCAGCAATATTATAACCGATTTTAATATAATATTGATACATTTTTATATTTCAGGACTAATAATTTAATTTTCAATTATTACTAATACATTTTATATTATTGTAATTTTAAGAAATTTCCATAAATATTTATTTATTGCTTAACCAAATTTTTACCATGGAAAATCAATGAATGAAAAAGTGCATTTTATACCAAAAATAATTTAATTAAGCGATTGCGATACAATGAAATTATCGTTACACAACATCAATTGCCGGAAACACTTTCACCCATATCGTCAGTGCATTGCTTTCAAAAATTTAAGATCACAATTTAAAACCAAATAAAAACAATAAAGACTTCAAATGTTTCGCAAGGATTTCAGCTCCCGGCGGAAAAATACCACCTTATATGTGAAACTGTAAGGAACGTGTGAAGAGCACTCGAAGCTGTTAACTGTAAGATCAAATTTTCGTTTTGTTTTCATATTTACGACTTTATTAAGAAACGTAATGTGCTTTAGGGATTTTCAACAATGTAGACATCCTTGCATCTATACAAAGTCCGGTGATTTTATATACCTTAGTGCCGTTATGATGCCGCAAGTCAACAGCGAAATTCAGTATATTCAGTCATCCGCGCTTTTGTTCGCGAAAAGATCGTTTTGTGTGAAATTGCTTGATAATTCACCTCTGGTGTAATATTTTCTCGAATGGGCGGCCATCGGATAATAAGATATTCGCATTGGCGCCTTAGGTGGTTCGAGAGTAGTTACGTTTTATGAGATTACGTGTTATAACAAATTTCGAAATAGCATTTTTGTGACCGAGAAAATTTGACAATTATATAAAAGAACTCGGTACACAGTAATTGAATTATTTATTTATAAAAATAATAATAAATTGCATCTTTATCTTAATAACATAAAATCTTTGCTCTCGAATTAAATTTGGAGATGGGTATCGTACCACTCGGAACTAATTTCTGTCGATAGAGCAGCAGGAATACATAAAAGAAGATTTAGCAATTGAACTCCGTTTCGCCACCAGATGGTTTCGTGAGAAAGATGAAGAAATTTTTTGTTTTATATTTGAAAAGGAAAAATTTGATTTTATTATACAACAGTAATGAATTTATTTCGATTATAAAAATGAAGTGTTGTTTAGTTGAACTTCTCTTGGTAAATGAAAGTGAATCCGCAAATTATCCGCTTCATTAAAGTGCTCTTTGGTAAACCACATTTTTTGTTTTTTGGTCTGACGTTAACACAAATAAAGCGGATGGTTTTCCAACTCGTAAATAGGCAACGTATAACTGCCCATGTGAGAATCAATGATTTTATAAATAATCTATTTAAAATTTATCCCGCAAATACTAAGTTATTGGCTTTGCAACTTGTTAAATGTTATTGCGAACGCAAGGCGAACTGGAAATTGCAATCGTTTGAAGTCGAACGGAAGACCAATCAGAATAATTGGTATGTCACCAAATCGCCAGCAATTTTTGATTGAATGGTGAAATTCAGTGCGTGTACATCATATTTCTTTCTAGGCTAACTCAAATTCTAGCACTCCAACTCATTTTCTGGACTTATATATTTATATACACAGATTTTCTACAGGACAAATAAAATGTTTATTTTTTAATTAACTATTTTTCGTTTGGTTTATTAATATTGAGTTCCTCGGCCATCGATATGTATTTAGGTGTGACACATATATATGTCTACGCCAAATCTTCGGTTCTAACAACTGCCATCGTCAAACGCATATATGAGTTTTTGGGCTAGTTTAATGATTTGCTTGAAACGCATATATGCGGCGTTTTTCAAAAGGTTAATGTAGAGCATAATGTCAATTGAGAAGACATAATCAGAAGTCATTCGTTCGCAGTTAGCCAAGAGCAGTAGGAGCTAGAGAACATCATGGCTAGAGCAATCATCAACTACTTCAACGCGGAAATCGAATCTTTTACTCAATTAAAATTGATGGAAAATAGGCAATCGTAGAACTTTTTGGAATCAACTTGAAAGGTATTCTAAATTAAACAATTTTCTTGGGACAAATGATAACACTATCTATTATTAAGCAAACAAGAGATTGTTGGTTATTCGGACTGCCTTACCAATCATACTGATTTACTGACCATCATATTGATCTGTAGCTTGAGAGCAAAAACAAAAATCCTTAGGAAAAAGTGCATGTACCGTTTCTAGATTTATGGATGGTTTACCTCGTTCAAGCAGGCAGCCAGACAAGCCTCCTTCGTGGATGTATAGATGAGCGCGTTGTCCAAGCCGCGTATGATCTTGTTGGGCACGCGTTCGAACGCCCAGGGCCTGAGACATACGTTCTCTGATCGCATCTGCAGCTTTACCATGTAGTACATGTTGACGCTGCGTTGAGGCGCCACGTTCGGGTTGTTCGCGCTCGTGTCGTTTTGCAGCTGACATAGTGTTTCTTGCACAGGTGTCAATGGATTTACGACAAAGCTAAAATTAGAAAATACATAAATAAAATTAATGATCTACGCTAATTTTATCAATTTAAATTATGAAACAAATGTGACTAATGCAAGTCGCAATATAAAATGCATAGTCCAGTCATTTAAGCTTAAATTAGGTAAGAATCTCGGAATTCGAGATGCCGGCTCTAAGTCTGTAAATACTTGTACAACCTACACATATGGTAGGGTGTCAATACCATATGTAGGTTTTGAGACAACTTTAGGGTGGAACTTATAATGACTGGACCAGCACCACAATCACAAATTAATCATACATCTGCTGAAAACTAGTTTGATGTTGAAAGCATTTTGCCTTAAGGACAGTGCTTGAACTTCTTGAATTTTTTTTTTTTTTGAATATTTTTTTTAACAGCAATCAGAACCTTACGTCCTATGAGTTGTGGGGCTGAAACTTCTCCTTACTTCGTATTTTTTTAGATGGTAACCCAATGATTAATCCATCCATATTTGATGATTTTGTTATTTCACTTAAATCTAAACTTTGCTATTCCTAATTGATATCACTCAAACACATGTAAATTATCTGTAATTACATTGATTTGAGTACATAGACGCGCTTGTATGTTCTAAAATTGTAGCTTATTATTCCAAATTCTAATGAACTTATATAATTCAATCAATTTTCGTTGGACTGTTTAGGCATAAACTTTATCGCCATGTTAAATTTTATGAAAAACGTCAAAAGCTTTTCTTTAAAGAAAGGTAATATATTATTATTGAAATATTAAGCATAAGAAAATACCGGTTCGATTACATATATCATTTACGGAGTTCTAGATATTATTTAACCCTTTCCACTCGGGAATTTCAAAATTAATATGTATTTTGTCGCTGGAGCGGCGGCATCTGAGTGGAAAGGGTTAATGATTCAAATTAATGGTAGCATTTTTTCCATAACTAGTAGACGTTTTGTAGACTGTAGACACTAACTTTGATAAATTATTGACCTATGTGTACATTTTATAAGCTGTTGTGAGGTAAAATTTTGAACCTAATATTATTAGAAGCAATAGATGTTGAGATATATATTGCAATAATTCTGTTTTTTGTTTTCATTGAATATCAATTATTTTAAGACAACTGGTATCGCTACTGATTTGATATCAGCTCTAGGAAAACTGTTTTTAGTTCATCAGTCAAATATAAAATTTGCTACAGTTTGTTTAGAAACGGTATCATGTTTTAACTTCATAGATTTCTCCATTTTTTGCATATAATATTTTTTTAACTTAAGCTGATATTCATAATTGTAATTTCTTACAATATTTCTAGTTCATCCAACATTGTCATTGAAGTGAATTGAGGTTAATACAAATTTTCATGGAAGAAAGAACGTGCCATTCAATACAAATATATTTTATAAGTTATTATTACCAAGAAAGTTGCTATAAACTTAATTCTTATATCAGCTGAAGTAACTATGAGATTTAATGGTCAATATCTATAAGCCGGTATTATGCAGCCAATGTAAAAATAGAAGAATGCTCACGCATGTTTTGTTAGTAGCCATGGTAAAGATTTCATTTATGTTAAATGTATCACACCAAGAAGATTAACCTATTTTGAGAAATACTCAATTTATTTATTGTTTGCTTATCCATTGTGTGAAAAAGTGTTACAAATACAATATTAGATTTAACATGACCGAGAATGCTAGTTCCATGCGTTTTATTGATCTGGTATTTCTTTAGTTAAACATATTTTTGTAGTGGGTATCGAACCTGACACCTTGTGCTGGTAAGATCTACGGTAAAGACTCCATTACCAGAAAGGAGTATGTAGAAACTTTTTGAACAAAAACATGTTACTGTTTTCATTTGTTTCTTTCATAAAACATCCTTCTACTACTGTTCAGATGAACGTCTTTTAAGAAATTCGACCGGGAAGTTTTCGCCTATCCAACTAAAATATGATTCAAAATTCTACTACTATTTACAAGTAGGAACTAGTTAGTAAATCATTTACTAATAATGTAACTGTTGGTCACAAGATAATTGTAATTGATATTGATCCTGAAGAGTATGATGGTAAAGATAAAAGTCTCTACCATTATGGTTGGATATTTTATGAATCAAATAGCATCGACTATTACATCAATGTCGCGAACTTTAATGTCATTGTCAATGGCATTTAAATCATTACGATGGAAGTGGAATGCATTTTTTACCTCACACTAAGAGTCATTACTACCGATCATCACATCAGACGACCGTGTTATTTCTTTGAATGTTCGTTTAACACCTGTGTTGAGCAATTTCAATTTCGATTAGATTTGCATATAACGCCGATGATCCGTATCGAGAGAAGAGTAGGTGACTTGCCAACGTGACGACAAGCAGTAGCAATTTATTCATTAGTCATAGGGTCTTGATAGAATACAAAAGTATGTAAGAAACTTATTGAACACAGAGCAATAAGTGGATTTTGTCAGTATTCGGTATACTTTGGTAATAAATTTTAAATATATTTAGGGCAAAGTTGCAAGGCAATCGTACATGTATGATGATTATTTTTGTTAATTACAGTAACAAATGTTGATTTGAATTTTAAAATTTGATGAAACTAGTCATATCTTTCAATACAAGCAATGCAAGTGTAATATAATGCTACATCTATGCATCAACTACAAAAACTGTGATTGAAATTATTTTTGCACCAGAGTTTCTTCACCGCTGTTTGATATTTCCACCTTAATATTGAATAATATTACTTAAAAAATAAAACTCTAACATGCCCATTTTTCGAACGATCTTAATTTACAAATGGCAATAAAATATATATCATTTTATATCGATTGGAATGTAAAACACAATTCATGATAATGTACATTAATCACACTGATTGTCTAATCATGCTGATATTAATTATACTGACATTAAGTGCTTGGTTTTAATTGAATTTCAAGATGTATTGAGTATTTAAAAGAAACGAATAAGACAAAACTTCAGATTATTGAATAATTTGTTAATATTTTTGGCGTTTGCGTATTTGAACATATTGGTTATATATTTCCAAACCGAAATCATTAGTATTTCTAACATATTGTTTTTGACTTCAGTTACTTATTTCCATTTTGGATTTATTTTTTTAACTTCGTTTTCAATCTTAACATTATCATTATTAAGTATCATTAAATTCAAAGTTGTGCCAAATTTTCATTTTGTACATAAGTTTCTAGTCTTTTACAACACAACTGGTTGGTTAGAAAAAACTTAAAGGGATAGAGAGTTTTGATGGGTATGTAATGGCGATTTTAATCAGAACTTTTATCATAATATACTAAAGATTAATTAAAAAAAAGTATAATATTCACATATTCCACGGTTAACGACATTGACAATTTACTACGATTGTTTAATTTTTCCTGATAATAGTGATACATTGTAAACTCGGCAAAGTGGCCCATACAAAATGTGGGTTACGTGCATATGTACATATTTTTATCCGCGGAATTAACTAACAATAAGTGCCGTTATTTAATTCCTAACAAGTTAAATCACCCATGGAAAGAAGTAAAATTGTCCATATTTAGATATTTTATGGTATAGAAGAATGTGGGTACCTTTTGTTGTCGATATTATTGATGCTAGTAAATTTATATATATATATATATATATATTAGAGATGGGTAACTCACTCCGGAGTTATCACTCGGATACAACTCCTCCCTCGGAGTGAATCCGAGTGGAGTTGTTTCACAGGATTTGTCATATCCGACTTCCTTAAACTGGTATTAAATCTGTTAACTCGTACAGACATTTAGTGTTTTTGTCGTTCTTGATTTGGGAAGGAAGCAGTCACTTCCTTGTCTCGCAGGCAGTTTTATGACCTTTTTTAGGTATAAAAGTCAAAATAAATACCATTGTGTATTTTCCAGAAAATACAAAAATGTTACTTTAAAGATACAATCTTTGGCCGTGAGTGACGGCGTTCAGGAATATACATACCGAAAAATATACGGAACGAAATTCATTTATTTAATCTTGTTTTTCCATAGCCTGAAATAACAAAACTTTAGAGTACAAAATTTATCAGTGATATCATTAGCATTTAAGCAGTAAAAAATATTCAGTATTATATTATTACTTTTACACAATTATATAATTATAATAATTATATAATGAATGGAAATAGCAGAAGAAAAATTTTGAAAGCAGAAGTATTATGTTTTGCTTTTATTACAAAGTTTGCTACATAATTTTTATATAAAATTAATCCAAAAAATCAATTATTTTCTCATCAAAAGAAAATCATTAAATTGAATTTGATTCTCAAGTTTTGCGTTTTTACTTTAGTCAACACTGCCAAAAATACGAGTCACTGAGTCGATCATCTGGTCGACCGAAAAATTTTACAATCCGTCATTTATTCGTGAATTTTTTAGAAAAATTATTTTATTGATAATTATTCATAAATTTTTATTTCAAATAATTAATGGGATTTGACAAATCCTTAGACACATAAACAGCGTACTATAGAACACATTTGTTTCGAGTATTTCGGTTTCAAAATTGTCGGAGTCGTGGAGTTGTTTAGCGGATATAACTCCACCATGAAGCGGAGTCAAATCCGAGTCGATCCGTTTCCGGATATAATAAGCCCATCTCTAACATATATATATATATATATATATATATATATATATATATATGTGTGTGTGTATGTGTGTATGTGAGCAATCTAATATTGCTCACTTGTATGTGATTAATCAATGCCCGCAAAAGGCAATATTCACTTAAAATTATATTTGGGATCTATAACCCCAAGCGGAAATTTGTTATCATACTGCTTGATATAGAGCCGAGATTGGAATCGAACCCGGAACTTGTTCTACTGTTCGATATAAGTTAGGACATTGTCAGAAAACGCCTAAAATTTTTTTATACAAAGACCTAAAATTTATTACCGCGAATTTCATTTATGGCCATAATATAAAATTATTACATATTACGAATTTAATGTTTTGAAATTTGTTCGACGCAGTATCCAGATAAATACATCCACATATCGAATTTTAAAATAAAAAAATAATCATTTATGTTTGATTACATTTTTTTAAATATTTTTATTACACATAAAACCTTGTAAAATCTCGTTTTATCTCCATTGTAATGGCTCTTGCAATACCACAATGTGCAATGATCTACTTTTTCCAACATCAAGCAATTTAAAAAGTATCATTTAAAGTACATCTGTCAGTAAAGCATATGCTTATAAGATGTTAAGAAAGAATGAGTTTCGATTTTTTTCACGTGGTTAAAATATGTCAACAATAGAAAGAAAATGTTTACAGTTACAATGATCTCTTGGATGATATATAAATATTTCCATGCATAATAAGTAAGATAATTTAATATATTGATTCCAAATCTAACTGGATAACTGATTTATACTCACCAGCATATTAGTACGTTTGTGGATGTGAATGCCATAGCATTCATTTTTATTGTGGTGCAGAATGACATGATTGCTATAGCACTCAAATTTTAAAGTCAATTGTTTGAAGTCAAAATATATAGTAATTATAATTATCTACTTGAAAATGTTTAAAACAATTGTAATTAATCATTGGTCAATATTTACTGATTATTGATTTTCGCCTCGAATATTTAATTGTGGTAAGGGAAGTTCTAGCAAATTGCCTCAAGGCACGATATCATGCACCACTAGTTTTAAATTTAATTTTATGTAACCTTACGTTTTTGTAATTATTATACCAGTTGAGGTAACTAACTAGGTATAATAACTACAAATTTTTCAGGTATTTTTGTATTATCTTTTTCGTAGTCACAAATTAGCTTGGGAGAGCACATTGAGTAAAATAGAAGCGTAATAATTGACGTGGATGCTATAGCATTCATTGTATATAATGTTTCAAATATGATAATCTAATTGTCCTTACCAAAGGTGTTTAATCAAATTTCAGTTATCACAACCAATTAAAAATAAAATTACTGTCTGTATCTTGCTGATCCTCAAACGTGTTAAATATTCTTCTCAATTTTCTGTTAAACTTCCCATAGGAAAAACTTTATATCTTTACGTTTAAGAAGTTTCTGAACATTTTGGCATACCTTAAAAAAACGGATGTATGTGTGTTTGTGTATGTGTGTGTGTGTGTGTCTGTGCGGATACAAGTTTTCGTCGACGATTTAGGGAACACGGTTCAGCCGCTTTCAATCATTCAAAAAACATTCGATTCCTATTAATAAGGACATGTGCTGATTAGTTTTTGGCATAGGCAGGTCTAGCCGTTTCGAAGATACGAGGCAAAAAGTGCCAAAAACGGTTCGATTTTAGTAATTCAAAAGACATTTTACTTGTATTGACAAGATGAAGAACTGATCGAACTTTTGGGAAGGAAGGTCTAGCGGTTATGAACTCTCATTGAAAATAATATTAAAAAATGTCATTTGGCAGTCAAAAATGGTTGTTGGGCATAAGTACATCAAATTATCAGATATTTTATAGAGGTTTTAATAATGTGTACACATTTTGTGTAATTTTTTTGGGTTTTGTACCAAGATTTACGAGAAGTTCTAGCAATTTCGTTTAAGGCACGATGTCATACACCCCACTAGTTTTTACATGACATTATTAATATATGCAGTAATAAAACATGCCGCTATAAATGGACATTACATATGTATATTATATATTATTAGCGTATTCTCTGTGTCAGTTAAACTCACAATCAGATTTAACAGTATCTTCATAAAAAATTACTAATATGCAATTTCCTTCTCAAGTAAATTCAACTGAATGGGTCTTGTTGAAATACGTGACAGCTTACTACTATAATTATTTGAAAAATTCGTTCTGTGGCATCGAGAACGAGAATTTGAGCACTCGAGAGCAACAAGAAGAAGTTGCAAGTGGAGTTGTTGTTTTGATTATTATAACTGAATAAATAACGATCTATTGATAAAAGCCGTATTCTATCGAATAGTTATTCCCATTATGTGTTTTCGAAGTCGTCCTTACCGTTAGTTTACTCGCGGTGCGCACAATTGCCGTGACGGTGCGTTAACGACCGACTAAAGACACTGCACATGTGCGTAAACACGTCCGTGAATTAGAAACTAATTTGATTTATTAATTTAATCCACTTTTATACACTAGATTTGTAATGAATTACATCTTTGTAATTTATGTAATTATAACATTGCTATTAGGCATGCGCCTACATTGGTGATTCACAGCATGTTTCATAAATTTATCAATAACAAATTTATATTTTGTTACTAGTTTTGCGGAAGTGCATTCTAAATTTATTAGAGCATTTATACAAGTTGTTGTCTTATGGAAATGCTTGCATCTGGAGAATACATGATGCATATATATTTTTTTATTAATTTCAATTTCTTTAGTCAAACTTGGACTGGACAACTAATCTGGGTTGCCATTCATTCATATAATAAGAAAATGTCAAAACAATTACTCAATGTCTCAAGTGTGACAGATTGTTATTGAAAATATATATAAAAAAATCAATTTCTGTTGCAAATGCTAAATAACATTTTGTAATATTGGACACATAAGTAAAATATAACACAAAATCAATTTTATTTATGTATCCAACATCACTAGATGTTATTGAGCAGTTGTAACAGATATTGAAATTAATAAAAAAAAATTATACATTATGTATTTTCCGGATGCAGCATATCCATACGACAATGTGTATGTGATGAAATATTATTTTGCTCACGTTGCTTAAAATTATCCTTGTTAAATTTATATTTTTTGTTGCTTTATATTATGAAATAAAATTCCATTACAAAAATTAAGATTGATGGTGCATAGCATCGTGTCTTAAGACAAATTGCTAAAACTTTTTGTGCCATAATAAATACCGTAAAATTTATAAAAGCTTCAAAATTTCGAAAAATTTTGACATTTTTGAAAATGTTGAAACTCATTTAAGTCAGTTTATCCAAAGTGTCAAAAAGCACGTCTCCCTATCGATAGAAATGTTTTTGCAATCATTCAAATCGGTTGATCCGTGCTCTCGAAATCGTCTACAAAAAATTCGATCTGCACACACACATACACTCACACATACATCAAGGTTTGTTAACATATTTAGAAACCATTTTATTAAGGTTTGTTAACATATTTAGAAACCTTTGAAACGTAAAGATATGCAAAAATTTTATTGTTTTATTTTTTTGCGATTATTATAGTTACGTTAAATGTTTTATATTAGATTTTATTTAATTAGTTATTATATTCCAAATAAAGATAATATTAATTTTATTGATAGCTGAACTTGTCCAAATTTGGGTAGAAAGTATACTACGCCCAAAGATGCTACTTCGAGATGTACCGGGTGAAAAACTTAATTTGAACAAAAATTAAGACTTTAATTATGCGATAAATAAATTCATCAGATATGTTGCCAAATACCTCTGTCTTTAGGTAGAATTTTAGGATATGTCAAAACACAAACAACGTTAGAGAATTTTTGTTGGTAGCTACTTCACAATGAAGACAGTTCTATTCAAATGCTCAAAACTGTTTTGCTAAAAATGTAATAATGATATGGTAATTTAATCATAATTGGTTCCATTAAACAACAATTTTATTTAACAATATTTGAACAGCAATTAAAATAAATATTTTTTAAAAACTGTTGTGCTGATTCTTAGAACCCCAGTAATAGAACTGATTATGCAAAGTTTCAATAGATAGACTACCTAAATTTCATATCATAATAATAAGTATTATTTTTATTTTATTATTGTTAATTTTCTTTTATACATAGAGAATATAGAGTATAAACCATTTCTTTGAAGCAGTTTCTTTTAATTTGAACTATTTTTTTTTGTTAAATAGTTGATTCAGGTCGATAGTCTTTGATCGAATTGTTAAGAAACGAGCTTTTACTAAGAACTGTTTGCGATTCAACTTGTTTTATAATGAATAATGAATAAAACGGGATGTATTTGGCATGCCGGGTACATTAATGATCTGCTCTGGAATCTAACTATGGAAATAGTAGGTTAGTCGGTATATAAAAATACATAATAATAATAATGATAATAATAATAATAATAATAATAATAGCAATAGTAACAATAATGCACGTTTTTTCTAAACGCAGTTTTGTGAGACCACTGGGATAAGAAAGTTTAAGTAAAATGAAAATCTTTTACCATTTAGTACAAGCTATCGAAAGCTCAATTTTTAATTACAACTTACTTATACTTTTTACTTATATATATTATATTATATTTTAATCTTCGTAACTGTGGACTGTATAAAACACCGATTCGTTGGCATAATTTATATACTTGTTGCAAGTTCTTACTACAATGATGTATCACTAAGTAACTCTTGATTTAAAATTATATTCATTACTTATTAACTCAAGTGAAAAGTAAGTTTAATCCAACTTTGTGACCCCATCGCCGGGGTAGCAACCTTACGATATAAAAGCTCAATGCCATGAAGATCGCCGCCGTCATGGCCAACATAATAAATCCAAAATACGTTCGAACACTTTAATATATAAATTTGTTTTATGATAAAACAATATTATTTATTCATTATGGATAAAACTCTAGTACATAAATATGCAAATGAAAGATCAAATACATTAAAATATTCTTAAACTAACGTCAAATTCCAATTTGAGTGCTTTGCTTCAACGCTTTTATCATGATCTAGCGGTTTACAGTTTTGACTTCTATTTTGCTACCATTAATTATATTAAGTTTATTGTGAGATTTTTATTCCAACAAAGGAAACAGTACCATAACCGATGTTTGTCTGCGACGAAGTCGACGTGAAAAATCAAGTGACCGTTAACTGATACATAATTATATTCGGATCTCAGCAATGTGGTCGGTATCGAATCAGTTCACAGAGCGTGAACGCGTATTTAGAATAAACAAGCTCATATATTAAAAAAGAAAACTTGGATGCGACATGTGCAAAGTTAATTACCTACACTGGGTAGCGGTCATCTGTCTTTAGTAAAACACATTTAGTTATAGAATTAATTATGAGAACACCGTTAGCTAATGATAATGAACATTAAATTATTGATATACAAATTAATGGCTTTCTAACATGTTAACTAATAAATCCATAAACTCTCACGTACCATAAAGTTTTAAGAAAAATCTTTGTTTATGTTGCATGCCAAGGACCATCAATTAATTTGCTTTCACTTTAAATTTTACAAAGGCGTGATATATTCGTGAACAACAACTGTGTTATTAAAGCAGAAAAAATAAAACAAAAATGTAGGAATTTAAGCAAACTCCATCCACAACAATATGTTGATTTGCGCAAACATTGATTTTATAAGAATGATATTATAACATAAGTATAGTATTGAAGAAATTATCGCATATTAGGGTGAAAAAGCCATGCTGAATTGAAAATTATGTGAACATGCCATAGAGCCAATAAGATAACAGTATCATGGAATTGAGTCCTAATACACTAATATTATACAGGCATCTATCATTTGTTTTAACTATCTATCAATTTGTTTTAATTTTGATTCATATGAATTTTGCCGCCGGAGCGGCTGCATCCGAGTGGAAAGGGTTAATATAATTATCTAATATATATGATATTATTATGCTTCAGATTCTGCCATCAGTCGCAAACTTTTTGATATATATTAACATCAATCAAAACATTTAATAGCCTTATAAGCTTGCTATAACAACTTTCTAGTATCCTGGCTTTTATTTGTTCAGAATGCAATCCAACTGACCTTACCTATATTTGATATATTTTCTAGAATCTCCCAAATTGAGTGCGGAGATATAATAAACAGTTGTGAATCTAAGCGAAATTTGTTTGCAAATCAATTTACGTAAAATATTTTAAAGAAAATAACAAGATTCATTACTACTAACTTTTCATGATTTAAATATTTATCTAACGAGCGTTTCGATTACGATTTTTCATGTCCATAAATAAAGTACATCATCACTATTGGAGGCATATTTTTTTCTCCAACTCTGAGGAAAAACAAAATGTTTTTTTTATTATTAAACAGTTCAATGATGTGCACCAAACAAGACATTATTGAAATTCCATGCTGGAATAAAAACTAGTCTACATTCTGGTGCAAAGCAGGATCGGGTAGGCAGTTATAAATGTATGTTTGTTCATGCAGTTATTAATATAAGATGTTTATGAAGCTTTTCCGCGAACTATAAGAATTACTTTGTAGTGATGTGTAATTATACAGAAAACATAGTATTAAAACAACTCAGTAAGGAAATCAACTTAACTTATGAAAAACAAATATAGCAAATTTACTAAGACGTTTTATGAAACATTTTGTAATCTACATTATTTTCTTAAATTATTTTTTTTACTTATCTTTCTATTCAATTGCAAATTAACAATTCAAATTCTATTTAATTTTAATCAACATTTAAAATTCTAACTCAAGACATGATTTACTGAATCTATCTATTTATTGAATCAATCCTAAAAAAATAGTTATTCATAAAAAAGCTGTCATTGTGAAATAAACTCATTATCACATATTTTACATATATAAGTTTGAATAAGTTTGACCAAGATAAAGTTAAACATTAATAATTAACAAAATTATTACATAGACAGATATGTAATGCTGCTCTAAGAAATTTGAAGAAATTTAGTGATGACTGATTACTGAGACAGTCCGCTATTTTCAGATGATCTATGGATAACAAATACATATGCTACTCTTATAAATACATCGTATAGATATGGTTATATTAATATATATTCAAACGGCTTTGAAAAGAAATGAGATAGGCGGGGATATTACAGTTACATCGCATGCTTTAAGTTTGTTATGATGTCGACGCTAATGAGCGTAAGTAAGTTCTCCTCCATCGCAGAGATTAAGCTAGCTGTAAATTCCTAGATGCACCTATGATGCAGGTGACAAACACGAGGTTCGGGGCCAATTGGGGTCGAAAATGTCACAAAAATTTTAACCGTACATAATCACTTCAATAATAGCTCGCAAAATAAAAATAAAAATATTGGAATCAGTGCCAGAATGTAGAATGTAAATATTTGTCGACCTAAAGCTTGGACATAAATTTTGCATGAGTAACTTGAACAAGAAAATAGTGCTCACCAATTGTAAGATTTTCTATTGACACAGATATTGTAAAAAACAGTTTTTGTAAGTCTATAAGAACATCATTTTTATATAAAAGATAATTTGTTATAAACCATGATATTATATTCAATCGTTGAAAGCCAATTAAAATTTAATTCCACCGTACCTACGTTACATCAATGTGATTGAATTTTTGATATGAAGCTATAAGTCTTTCTGACAATCCGCTTGCTGCAATAGAAATATTTCCTTATACGTATAACGAACATATGGTGTTGACATCCTTTATTACCAATTTATTGGTCGGCGCTGTTGGATAATTACAGAAACGATGAGAAGTTAGTAAATTGAGAATAAGAATAACTGTTTTTAATCAGTTTGTTGATTAAATATCAATTAAAATTGATTTTTTCAAACGGTGTATCGGTGGCTGTGGCATATTTAATAGTAGTATTAAGCTGAAGTATTAAGTGCTGATCATAAGACACACTTATTTCTCTTTTTTATCTTACGCAAAAAAAAAACTTTTATTAACTCTCTATGGGCTGGGCCCGCGTAACTTGAATGTTTAAGCCGATTAAAGTGTAATTGCCTCCAATTTTTTTGATATTTTGCCAATTTTTTAGATTATTTCAAGATCAGCGATCAGAACATGAGAGTCCTATAAGCAGTTGTACTAATTAGACTTATAACCAGTCGGTTCTACGATGGCAACTCAAAGAGTTATCCTATTCCAATGTGATGAATTATTATTACAATTTCTGTAAAAGGATGAACATTTATTGATGCAGCAATGCCGGATTAGGGCTATTTTCATTTAGTAACATATTGCTATCTAATATTTCCAAGTAAAAACCGTTGTCATTATTGTTTGACAATAGTCTGCTCGAAGCGGGATCGAACCCTAGACCTTTGATTCAGGTTCACTCGTTCTATCTACTTAGAGGGCGACCATTAATCTCATAAGGCTTTTAGAGAGAAAGGGGGGTTTGACAAAAAATCACGAAAAATTACACCGGGCAGGGAGGGCTTTAGTAAGATATCACGAGTATTTATTTTTTACCTAAATTAAAAAAAAAAAACAAATTTTACGTTTTTTTCGTAAATTCGAAAAAATTGTTCAAAAATTGGAGAGGGGATGTAATTCTGAATATCACGACGTAACACCAAGGGAAAGGGGTGTCCAAAAATCGTTCACGTGATCGATTTTTGTGTGATGACGTATAAATCTTAATCCTATAGCTTTGCCAAAACAACCAATATCAATATTTGTAGATGGTTAAGTTGCCGAAAGATATTTAACTATTTATATGTTGTAATCCTATTTTTGAACCACAAGTTATGCCTAATGCTGTTTGATTCTTGTTTGATCACCACTGATCTATAAGTTCCATACTGATGGCAAAACTGCGCATTATTGTCCCTATCTTGTCTGTTTGTAATACGATTCGATTTAAAACAGGAAGCAGCGCGCCGAAGAGAATCGTACTTAAGACTACAGAACAATTATGAACAAACAGCGTTGAAGTTCTTTGTACAACGATACAATCAGAGATGCAATCAACAACCAATTAATTTTGTTGTAAAATATTTTTCTTGCTTTTTTGACAGTTGGATGATAGGTATATATTAAATACGACATACTTATTTATGCCTTGAGGGGCTCGTTTTGTCTAGTAAAAGAGGAAACCAATCTATATGGTCAAACATTTTATTTGTGTTAATTGTGAATTAATACTTAGAGAAAGAGATTCAAGTAGAAGTATTCATAATCTTTTTATGAATGAATCTTCAATTATTTAATTCATAATCTTTGTATGGATACTTGATCAACAGTATTGCATACTTTAAAAACTAGTCTGTATCCCTTTTAACTAAAACTAACAACTATTCAAGTAATACAAGTTTAAGATTCTTTACATAAATTGTTCTAGTTTAAAATTTAATCTATTTTATATAATTTTTTATAATTTTTGAAGAATAGACTAGTCCTTTTAATTGTTAGAATAGTCCTTTTTCATAAAAAATGATAATATGATAATATCAGGTTGTTTTATTTCAGGTATAAAAAGTTCAAGTATACATGGTTTCTTATATATAACATATTGAAAAAACACATAAAAATCTATACTTGCCACATAATAATTCTAAACTTTTAGTAGGGTAAGTTATTGTAATGAAAATTGTTGCATATTTTTACGTTTCAGAGGTTTCTGAACATTTTGGCATACTTCAGAAAAAATGGATGTGTGTATGTGTGGATACAATTTTTTGTTAATGATTTCGGGCGTACGGAACAACCCTTAGTTTTTGGCAAAAATTGGCTCAGCCGTTTCGGAGATTCGAAGAAAAAGGTGCAGAAAATAGAAATCGAGTTTTTAGTCGTATAATTAAGTATATTCATGCACAGTGTGAAATATCTTTTGTTGTCATTTTTTTTTCTTCGCATTTTTTAAATAATTGGGATTTTATAAATAGCATGTTGAAGCATTTGTTATAAGGTGCCAATAAAGTGAAATTTTTTCATTAATAATTATACATTTTACTGAAAAGTATAATTGTAAGCATTTGTCTAAAATTATTAATAATATTTTGATCTCAATACAAAATACATTAAACTTTGTTCAATCCGATTCAATTCTCTACTACTCTTAATGTTTAGTTAGTTGCACCTCGCAAAAATCGATAACTTATAATAGATTATATCAAAGTTAATCGCAGCTTTCGAATCATGCCCAGATTGTAATTATCAATCATAAAACAGTTTTATAAACTATTTTATGATTTATTTACGAACCATTTACACGAAACTATCTCCTCTCGCAAGATGATCTATTATTCCCGTGTAGATGACAAACGAGTAATTATAGTTCCAGTTTTTTATATTTAATGAAAGTAGAAAAAAGTTAATGATGATAATGAATATTATTAGACGACTGCTCAATTATATTTATATAATTTCCTTTCGTTTGAAGCAACGATTTCTTACATTTGTTCCTCGGGCAATGCGCGTATCGTAACCGTTTAAAAGCCTTGTACGATAAACGTATCAAATTAACACCTCAGTTAATTTGTCAAATTATTGACGCTAATTATTTTTAAATCAAATCAAATTAAAAGCAATTGGTGATAACAAAAGTGATTAAATTAATTTTAAACGGAAGCAAAGAATTAAATTAACACGTTAATGATGTGACAGTTGATGATTGTGATTGAGACTCTGGGTTTATCGACAATCAGAGCTTATTATGAAACTCATCTAGTATAATATATATTGTATTTTAAATTATTAGAAAAATGTGAATTTTTAGTTAGTAAAAGCAAAATGTTGTGATGTTTTTTTTAACTATTTGGCTTTGTTAAAATTGTATGTTCCATAATCAGATATTTAAGAACATAAATGTACACAATGAAAATTCAGCATTTGCTTCATAGATCTCAACCATTTCAATAATTAAATATTTTAACTTGTTAAATAATTAAATATTTTAACGTGATAAATCTGTATCGAAATTCTGGTTTTGCTTGTATTGACTGATTTTGTGAAATGATAATTTAAAGTAATAACTTACATATAAATAACGTTTTATGTAGAATATGTAGAGATGTTTACTACATTTAAACAATATAGGGAAACTATTCTATGTATTGCCGATCTAAATATACATTATTTTTTAAGACAATTTGATAATTTTTTTATCTCCAATGAAATATCTTTTTTTATATTTTTGACATTTCATTTAAGATCATATGGCCATTTTTAAATCTTCCTTTAAATTCTTCACTCAATTCGTTTAAATATTCGTTTGGGTGACCTGGTAATTTTTCGTGGTATTTTAATCTGTTATTGAACAACTTTATTTTCAATTACTCTATTAGTATGACGATGCTACTTTTCGATTTTAGATCTTTAGATCTATTTTCCAAATTATTACTTAAATCTAAACCCAAAATTAAATCTCAAAATATATGATATTATATTCTATAACAATCAGTTGTCTTGATCAACGGTAATTTTTGTTATGCTCGCTTAGTTTCTTAAATACACAAAAAAAATAAATGACAGTATTTTAATGTCTTATTACATACCGCTATCCTCTTTTGAACAATAATATAAATGATTAGTTAATATCTTCATATCCATTCAAATAGCATATTTTTGTTTAATAAATTATGAGTAAGTTCCATTTCTATCATCTTTATTTGAGGGAGTCCAAAATTTTAAGATATACATATTAATATGTATTAATTTTTTTTAAATTGCTTTGAACAACTATCCAGCTTTGCACAGTTCTATAAGCTGTCGTGATGGTTTGATTTTATATTACGGTCGTTTTACAAATGGCAACACATCGGATGACTCATATCTGGGAGATAAATTTTATATTTTACAATTTCTGTTTTAGGATAAATTTTCACTGATGCAGCAAAGCCGTATCAGGGTCTTTTTTACTTAAAAATATATTGCTATCTATGTTTCTAAGTAAAAACCAATGTCACTACTGCTTGACATCAAACTTGTCAAACCGGAGAAGAATGCGGAACCTCTGATTCAGTGTTATATATTTCAGGCCATATTAAAAATGTTGTGGAATTTACTTACGATTGGAATAACTGTCTTAACTTATATTTATTTAGTAGGTTTATGTGATTGTTTTCTACGTGGAAATGTTGAAAGCCACTTGACGAACTGTTGATAAATGAGAATCGTCAAAGTAGAGCATGACGGTTATCTATAAATGTACGGAAAGATTTGCAGTCATTAGCGAAAATGTATATTTGAAGTAGAAATGCTTCAGAATTCTATCATATATTTTATTTTGCTGTAATACTGATAATTGATAATATTTATAATTATTATGTAACTTTTACTAATCAATAATAGCTTTATCAAATTTTAATTAAAGGCAATGGTTAATGGACAACTTTTTAGGTGTTAAAAAAATAGTTATGTTAATAATTTTATCTTTGCATGCAGTTTACTGAATCTCTTAGAAGATAATGTCCTTGAAATAACGTATCATGACTTAGAAATTAAACATTAAAAACTTTTTACGGTATTTCACACGAATAAAGATGCGTTTGATAGAAATTATTCCGTTGGGCATCCGTTGAGAATAGAATAATTTCTAATTATAATTTATACTGAAGATTTTAATATTTAATACTCGCAGGATCTAAAGTAATTATAGCTTTATTGCTTATTTGTTTGCATAGCCATATAACATTTTGACAATTGAATAAAAATATTGAAACTATAAATTCGTGAGACCTAATACTGAGTAATTGTGCTGAAAATTATATTTGCATTGAGTTTACCTTACTTTATTCTATGCGTATCACATATACATATTTCACATGTTCACTTGTTTTAGTATAATGTTATATGCAAAATAACAATTTGATATATTTGATATAATTTAGATATACAAATGAGAAAATACTCCACAGTTAAGTAATTTTCCTTAAAAAAGCTTGTGTGAGAACCTTACAATTAGTGATATGAATCCTCTTGACATTTATTATATATATTCAATTTTAGTTAATAAACAACATGTCAGAATATATATAATTCATTGCAGCCTATTGATTATAATCGTGAGCCTATAATTTTTACAATCTTTATTGATTTTCTTTGAATTAGTATTAAATGCATAGGCGGTAACAAAATTTAATACTCTATCCGCGTATAATTCTTATTCTTGGAATTTTATTTGATTTGACTCGATATTTATAATTCTATTCGTAGAATTGAAATTTAATTATCTAGAGATCGATGCAAGTTGGTGTAAATAAAAAGTTAGTTAATAAAAAAATATATTAAATAATAAATTTGTTTTCTGATCAATTTGAATCGATAGTAGTTTCTGATTTACAAAAATAGTGGTAATTGCATCTGTACTGGGTTTTTAATTTTTTATTCATAAGATTTGTATTTTATATTTATCCGATAATTTTTTGACGGTTAGGTCTACGATAATATTATTTAACATATATTATTTTTTATTATTATTTTACTTTAAATATATTTTACCTGAAAGCAGCAGCTTGGCACTCTTGTTCTTCACGACACCATCCTTGACATTCGTATAATGAAAGATTTTTAACAGAATAGTATGTGCTGCCCGTGAAATCGAAATCTGTTAATTTTTCGAAAGCTATTCGACCTAAAAAATAAAAGTTAATGTCAAAATACAAAAAAATTACGTTAAATACATTAGCTAGAAAATTTACAAATCGTTTGTACGAATAACTCCTGGATCGTGAGTTACTAATATTAAAACCTTCCTTCTTAAAATATTTTTATTTTGTTTTTCTATATCGGATAAAATAATAAAAGATTAAAAGAAAAAGTTTCAAAAGCGTCCAAAAAGATTCAAATCAAATTTAATAACAGTGATGCTAAAAAGATTTTCCACATCTTTAATTATGGAAAACAACTTATAGTCTACAAAATCTTTAGGAAAATTGTATTTCTATTTAGTTGAGGCAAAATGCACTCTGGTTTGATAACACAGTTTTCTGCAATTCTACATTCAATTTTTTTTGTTGATCTGAGAGCTAATGTAATCTTCATTGAATCTATATTTAGTAATATATTTTGTAGTTAATTTATTTATAAAATATTTTTAATTAATACATCTAATATTTATTCTCTGTTTGCATGTTTAATATATAAATCTATAAAAAATGTGCTATCGATAGAGATACTCTGCAATTTTACTCTGCCTCAGGCTCCGATATGTTCATTGAAAATCCTTTATGATCAGATTGTGTATTTGCTGTATTAAACCATTTACAATACTTCTATATTTTATTGAAACTGAGTTTTAATTTGTGGACGTACATTAATTAACTTTCGCTGCTTTTGTATTCGGATTAGTTTCTTAATTGCACAAGAAATAATTTCATTGTTTAGGTCATATGATCTAAGAAATAGAGAATTTAATTGCTTTACTATTGTTATCTAATTTGTTCTATGCATTCTATCAAATAATCAAGAAAATGCGTAGTAAAATATGGAAAACTAACAAAGGATGCTGGCTACCATCAACTTTATAACGTTAAAAGAGAGGATGTAGCGTTACATGATGAATTACTAATAAATTGTAAAATATAATTATTCTGACAGTTCTAGGCTTTTGTAAAGATTTTTTTTTATCTTATAATGAAATTCTTCGAAGTGACTTCTTTATTCTTCTAAGACCTATTACA
Organism: Ctenocephalides felis; assembly: GCF_003426905.1. Classification (NCBI taxonomy): domain Eukaryota; kingdom Metazoa; phylum Arthropoda; class Insecta; order Siphonaptera; family Pulicidae; genus Ctenocephalides; species Ctenocephalides felis. Next base: position 33,424,098 of record NW_020539725.1, on the reverse strand, counting down.
CATGTATTACGAACACTTATAGATTCGTCATAAAATTCGAACGGAAATTAAAATTCTTCTCAGGAATAACTAAGAATTTGTAATTAAGAGCAACGGTTTATGAAAGTAAATAATAAGTTAGGAATTTTACGATAATCCTTTAACTTCATACACACTTCTATCTTTATATAAATTGCAGTTAAATTATTTGCAGAATGTATGTAGAGATAAATGCTTACCTAGTATGCTGCTGACATTACAGAACGCTATGATGACCGCTAAAACTAATGTATGGTCCCGCATTTTCTGCAAAAAAAGAAAAAAATATTTAAGTTTTACATGAATTAACATACAATAGTACAAAATACCTATATTAATAATGTTATTCAAACTTATTTTCAATAGAAAAGTGAATTGTTTGTTCGCTTTATGGTGGTTATAACACTTTTTATTTCTGGTCTAGAATTTAAAAAACTCGATTTTGTTTTTCTGATATTTTTAAAGGTTAATTATTCAATATCTGTACAAGAGAATTAAACATGATTCAAATTAATTTCAGAGCTGTTTGACCATGGTAATCCTCAACAGTTTAATTTCTCCGCGACACTTGAAACTCGGTTTTCTTGAAATAAGTGATTAGACAAAATTTCCATTTTGATCAATTGCAAATTTAAGATCTTAATGTAAATGCCTTAAATAAAAGAATAATATAATCTAAAAAATGTTTTAGAAACACAAATGAGTAGGTACTTTCAGAGCTATATTATCTAAAACTATAGTCTTTATCTAAAACATCATGTTGAATTTAATAGGAACTATATCAAAAGCAATTACGTGTATTTTCATATTAATATTTAAAAAAATAATTCTAATTGAACTTTAGTATTGAAAGATACATCACTAAAATTTAACATATAACCATACATTTTGACAACTGACTCATAAGCCGACCATCTTTACTTCACATTAAACTGCTTATTTGCCACTTTTTTTATATTTCATTTAAATTGAAAATGTAAAGTTCTTAGGCGCTTTTGAAGTTATTTTTCACTTTTTCCCCAATTTTTGGACTATAACGAATATTTCAAGACTAAACTGACCAAATCGGTTTAGCCGTTTTCGAGCTTTAGTGTACCTAACATAATATCGAGTTCCATTTTTAAATATAAAGATATAATAAAGAATATTTTTTTATATTATATATTTTTAGATATTATGCATCCTTATAGCATTAGTGATTTAGTATCGCCGAAACTTACATTTCTTTTTTACTGAATTATCGAAATAGGTTTGTGGTTTATTCTTTAAATTCATATAAAACATTTTATGACTTCAACCATTGCATATACATCTATATATATATATTATTTATATATATTTATATATATATATTTATATCTATATATAATTTTATATATTATAATCAATAAAATATTATATATATGTAAATTTCCTAAAACTGTCTGCAAAGCATATTTTATAACGACTATAAAACAATGGAAAAACAAGAAACAACAATAAGAAATAGATAGCATCATTATATTAGGTACTATTTGCATTTAAGACACGCCACATAAATAAAATCCTTTTCTCTTTTCTCTAGATAAAATTCTTGACTCTTAAGTTATTTGCAGACGAATCTGTGTCGGGCAAGATCTCATGTCGGCCGCCAATAAAATTGCATTTCATGAGAGAATTGTTCTTTAAGCAAGGCGCAGACATAATAACCTAGCTCGATAGATATATAGAGGAGATACCAAAATCATACGCCCAAATGCACCGAAATCAAATAGGAAAAATAAACGAAGCGCATGGAAAAACGAACGCTCGGTGCATCGCATGTATCTAATTAAAAATTGCCAATCGCGTCGATACGATGGAAAATCAAATCGTGCATAGCGAAGCTCAGTCCCGAGCACGAGAAGGGATGCTCGAAATCAGAAAAAATCACAGCAAAAGCAATACATTCGTATTAAGTGTAGGGGTACTTGCAGGCACGAAAAAATAGTGTTTTCAGTATTTTTTTTTTGTTATTACACGATGTTTTCACTGAGCAAATATTAATACAGCATTTTTATACAATGTTTTGGACTTGCGGTACCAACATTTCAGAAAAAAAATTAATATCCCAAAGTTACAGCCTGTTTTTGTTGACCCGTTTCGAAAACGGCCTGGCGGTGACCATCATAACTCCTTAGAGATTCATCAAAATCACTCAAATTAAAAATAAAAAAAATAGTTTTATGAAATAGTTACTCCGCGGGCCGGATCGAAGGTTTTTCTTTTTTTTCAAAAATTAACATAAGGCAGCATCAGAAAGAAAAAACTAAAATTTTTGGGTAAAAATCAACAGTTAATTGGTCCTTTCAAAAATTAAATTTTTGAAAAAATAAAAATCCTTCGATCAGCACAAGTTTATTAGTATTCTAAAAGCTGTATGATTTTCATTCAATTTATAGTGTTTTCGAGTTACAGTGGTCCACCGTTTCAAAAACATATTTTTGAGAAAAACGCGTTTTAAGTTTCACATTGGATTTACGTACAGAAATTCGATTATTGAATTACTTAACCGAGCATCTTATCTGGGCCATATAATAGTTTATCAGTCATGTGCATTTCCAAATTTCCATTTGCTGTTGCTACAAGCATTCTGGCCTCCTGAGTGTTCTCGTTGGCTCGCTGATCTGCCACTTTCACACGTGCCGCATCCAATTTTTTTTCAGCATACCAATGGGAATATACACACAATTAGGTTCTAGGGTATCCATACTCAATAATAATCATAGTTTATGCATTCATCAATTTGTACGATAGTAAAACTAGTATTCACGGTTCTAGGTATCTTTTTACACTAGTTTGTTGAAGCTTTTATTTGTTTCTGATTATGGGTTTAATCTTGAACTACACATCTTAAAAGTAAATTATATTGCGGAGATCGTCGTAAATCGGTTTGGAAAGCGTTTAAAACATCAGGAGGTGGGGAGATGATCTGAGTATAAGATCGAGCCTCTCCACTGCGTCACGCGCTGGTAAGAGCCAATAACTCAAAAAGTAATCACGTACTCAACTTGAAATTTTCAGAGAATATTTTCAGATCTTACCCTTCATGAAAATGCAAAAAATAAAAATCGATTTTTTTCAAAAATCCAAGTACCCTACCCTTAAGATAGCAATATTAGGCTGAACGTACACTAGAAAATATTCTAGATATCGACGCCAGGCTAGTATAAAGCTACACTCAATTTCTCAATCTGAGCAATAGAAAAACACACATTTTTACCAAAATCACTATGGTATGCGTAACAGGTCTAAAATAAGTATGCAAAATATGCGTATATTGTCATCCAGGGCTCGCCCGTAGGTAAAGCGGTTAAGAGCGACGGGACATGTTTCAGAGGTCCCGGGTTCGATACCACTTCGAGCAGCCTGTTATCAGGCAACAGTGACAACGAAATATAAATAGCAATATGTTTCCAAGTGAAAATAGCCCTCACCCGGCATTGTTGCACCATACATGCCCTATTACAGAGATTGTAATAAAAATTTATCATATAGAGATGTGAAACTGTTTGGGTTGCCATCTGTAATAAAACAACGTAGTTTGTAAGATATTAATCACAACAGCTCACCCACAAGTTGTGATCGCTGTTCAAATAAAAATTAAAGAAAAAATTTTCATCCAAATTATAATCCAAAAAATGATATAAGAAAATATAAACAAAGCTATTATTAGTACTACAAAATGTTCGAAATGCGATTCAAAGTTAATAAACATTCTCCTACTGTTTTTGATTATAAAATTTGAGAGTTAAATTTTCTTTTCTCGTATTTATAAGCAAACAGAACCTTACGTCTTATAAACTGTTGAGCTGAATCTGTTCCTTACGTCGTATTTTTAGATGGTGAGACAACGATTAATCCATCAATTTTTTATAATTTTATTATTAGAATTTATCTTATAGGGCTAACTTATTATTTAATTTGATGTCGCAATGTCCGGGAAGGGCTATTTCACTTGGAAACAAACTTGAGATCTATATTTCAAAGTAAAAATTTATATCGATAATGCTCGATATCGGATTTGTTCGTAATTATAATTCAGTATTCATTTTATAAACCTTATTTATCTGTATATCCAATTTACTGATAAAAATTGTAGTTATAAAAGCATCAAATTTAATTTACATAAAAGTATAAATAGAATGTAAAAGACAATACATGTGTCTATATGCTGTTTTCATATCTTTTTAGTAGCTCTGAGGAAATAATAAAAGCTATGCGCAGATCCGTTAGATTTTATAGAAAATGAATTTTATATTTGATTTTGATTACTTGATAGATACTGGTTTTCGACATACATATATATATATTTGGGTGGTCTTAAATGGTCATTTTCGAATTTCCTTGCTCCAGGGGCTCAAATGTTCCAAATTGATAAAAAACATTTCTCTGAAAGTTTTAGCTCTTAATATTAACGTTTAGATAGAGCGCAATTCAATCAAAGTTTTGTATGGAAATAGCATGGAAAAATTTTCAAAAATTGTAAAAATGTTTTTTGATGTAACTTAGCGAACAATGAATTAATAAAACTCATTCATTGTCGCTAAGTTTATACCTAACACATTTTTTTAAATTTTCAAATTTTTTCCATGCTCTTTCCATACAAACTTTGATTGAATTGCGCTCTATCTAAACGTTAATATTAAGAGCTAAAACTTTCAGAGAATTGTTTTTTTTATCTTTTGGAACTTTGAGCCCCTGGGAGCAAGGAATTCGAAAATGACCATTTAAGGACCACCCTAATATATATATATATATATATATATATATATATATATATATATATCTATTGTAGAGCTTCTGTAATATTCTGTTTTTTCAATAACCTTTTCTTAAAGCTTTCTAAAATTTTCTAATTTTTTAACATTTTGTTATATAATCCATTTATTTATTTTTATCATTTTCATTTTGATTATATTGTCATATTTCTGTACATTATTTTTTCCAAAATTCTATTCATTTTTATATATAAAAGCCATCATCTTCTGCTTTTCTTAAACATATTGCTTGCTTAAATCTGATCAAGAAAATGTTTCTTGACAGATGTCCGAAACGTCGACAGTAAATAAATAAAGATTCTTTGTTCGAAGCTCTACAAATATTTACAAATCCAAGACTACCATCTAATATATTTACATATATATATATATATATATATATATATATATTATATTATTTTATTATTATAAATTTACATTTATCAGGGAAGCAACAATGATCTCAATTCGACAATCATAACATATAATATATAAAAAACGATATTAATTTTCCTCGACAATTAACTTCTAAAATTATTTTCTAGTGACCTCTTTTGTACTATCTACATAACTTCATACGTTTTTAGAAATTCGAGAATTTTTATTGGCATCATTTAGTATACAAATTCAATTACATTTTAATCCTGAAGTCAATATAATTTACTTAAATGATTTATTAAATTGAAAAACCTCCAATAAAATGCTGTTAACCACAGACATTCGCAGCAATAGAAAAGTTTTAATCCTGTGCAATAAGTGTATTATAAATTCAATCCGCAGATTTCCTAAATGCTTTCAGCATGCAAATAAAATCTGAAACTACGCAAAGCGCTTTTTCTAATTTACTGCTACCGACTCCAGCTTAACCTCGAACTCAGGCAAGGTCATCGGGTGAATTGCAGGCGAGAACCGCAACGCAAACTTCACTTATGCAAAGAAAAAACTAACGCAAATTCTATTCAAAGTTATCACGTCATGACGAATCGTCTACGGCGTAATCATTAAGGGAGATGAGCACCAGCACCAGCATCAACACTAGCACCAGCATCAACACTAGCACCAGCCCCGACCTGCGAGGGCACGCCAATCAGCGAAACACGAGCTATGCGTGGGGTAATGGTTTTTTATTCGAAGAATTATAATTTCACATAAGAAACATTGAAGATATTGTTATCCGCAGGCGTCACGATCGTAGAAAAATAATAACTATGTCCGACTATTAATTATTTATAGATGTGACTAAAGTTTTTAAAAATAATTTTATGCCATAAAATGCAATTAATCGTTCCAGTGCTGTAGTTAATTTAAATATAATTGCAAATTTTTAATAGCGAAAAAAATATTTATAGAACCATATATTAATTTTTCTTTTCCCCTGTACAACTTTTTATAAATGATATGAAAGAGTTACACCTTTGAAACTATAGCCAGCCTCAATAATAAAATCCAAGGTGTTTAAATCTGGGGAAAGTGCTGGTCACGCTTAATTCATTACTTTTACTTATTTTTGTGGGTCGTTTGTAAGCTTGAACTACAGGGCCAAAATCCAGATATCCCGGGTTACGATACCTTTTCGAGCAGCCTATTGACAACAGTTTTTATTTGGAAATAGAGATAGTAATATATTTCCGAGTATTGTTTCGGCATTGCTGCATCAATAAATATTCACCCTATTACAGAAATTGTAGTAATAATTTTACGACCGATTTTATTTTATAGTTCAATAAAAAGTATTAACTCTTGAAAACTTGAGCAATATGAATGAATAGTGTCATTATTAACTTCCCGAAGAAAGAAGAAGTTTATGTTTTCATCAAAAAATACGATTCACTAATTTTATGTTTTTCCGACGTTTCAAGCCATTCTGAATCGAATGAGACCAAATTTGGAAAAAGTATGTGTGTGTATGTGTATGTGTATGTGAACAGATTTTTTTGCCGTAAATCGATGTTTTCTCAAAAATCGCTGGACCGATTTCAAAAATTTAAAAGCCATTCGATGTATCTCGACGAGGACTAGAGTTTCTGAGTTTTGTGCGACGATCAGCTGAGCCGTTTCTTTGTAAATTGCAGAAAAGTGAAAAAATTTTCGTCTACGTTTTAGCCTGCAATTTTGAATCGATTTTGAAAACTCTAAAACCGTTCGAAAGATATTAGTTGGGAATGATACTGATTAGTTTTAGATGAAAATCTACCGAGCCGTTTTCTTAGAGGATGTTTGTGGAACTTTTTTGGCGATATATACTATGGTCTTATAGAACTTACTCAAATGTTACGGCCTTACGACAAGTAGTTCAATTTCAAAAAATCATCAAAGTTTGAGAAAATGAGTAGTTTCTTTGACGTTTGTTAAAATTAAAATTAGACGATTCACTTGGTATAACGATAGAGTACTTGGTCTTAATAAACGTAATAAATCATTAAAGTCCTACGCAAACTGGTTCAATTAAAAAATTATTGATTTTCGAAAATTTGCTTTTAGATAATACTCCGATTAACCTGTTCGTTCGTTTTCAATTATGTGTAATAAATCCACTCGGAATACTTTTAATCATTCATAAATTAATTTATTTTTTATTGATTAAGTCGATTATTCACACATATCGGAAAGTTCATGTAACTTGCCTCAAGGCTAAATACCAAACCAACTAGTTTTTGAGTGTGGTTATAGAGAAATGTTCTTCATTGTTGTTGTCACAAAGTTTAAATAAATAACAATAATAAAAATTAACCACAATCATAAAAAATGTCACAATATTACCAAAGCTCTAGACTGCACGTAAAAGCTCGTTATTTTAACGTGGAATCAAATCTTTGTAAATTTTTTCAAGATATTCTTACGGACAATACTCTCACTTCGTTTTGGGTTGACGTTGAGTTCAGGGACACCCTATATATTGTCTGAAATATCATTCTTTTAAATACAATTGTACTAAAATTCTTGATCTCCATCGCTGATGATATTTTGTAATGCGTTTATTTGTAACTTATTGTTCCTCATATTCTATACAGCTTTTTATAACATGTTTCAACAGTATTTTATACGTCAATAAAAAATGGTTTATTACGAAAATTTTGCACAGCGTCTGTAAAAATATCATGACAGAGTAAATTCTGACGCATGTCGTTCGTCCTAATGTTTTTCGCAATCGCTGTCGGTCGCTTTATACTTTGCGCAGTGGACGAAGATTAATTTTGTCCGGCAATAAGTGTTCTCTTGTGCTCGGCCAAAGCTTCGCGTCTGGTCGATCATTGTAGGTTTTATATCAATTGGACGAAGCATTACCGTGTAATTATATTTATTGAATAATGCATAGTACATCAATAGATGCATACCTATGCTGAATGCATAATCATACATGTCATTACATTACGGTAAGGCCGTTGACGCACACGCGATCGTAATGCAGGTTCTGCAATAGAATCGTCAGCATTTCTTGCCGGTACAGTTTTTCTTCTTGCTTACGGATAAAGCAGAATCAAGTCGATAAAATACTTTCAATTGAAAGTTTGACAACTAGGTCCCGAGTTCGACCCCGGTGCGAGCAGCCTGTTGTCAAGCAGTAGTAGTGACAACGATTTTTACTTGGAAGTATAGATAGCAATATGTTGCCAAATAAAAATAGTGATCCGACATTGCTGCATCAATAAATATTCGCCCTATTACAGAAATTGCAATAATATTCAATCACACAAAGAGGGACAACTCTTTGGGTTGCACTCTATAGAACCGAGTGGCTGAGTATTGAGTCAAATCAGCACAAGAGCTTATAGGATTCTAAATTCTGATTGCTGTTCATAAAAAAGACCTGCATATAAATTTACCATTATTCTGATATTAATGTGTGTGACAAATTATTTGAATGCAATCATAAATTGTGATGTCCAAACATTTCTTATGGGAGCAAATTCTTGTCTCGAACATACATATTCCACGATACAATAGGATTAGGACGCGATGATAAATATTTTGTAATGTGCGCTGGATTATAATCATAAAAGATGATATCCTGTTGTGAGAAAACATGTATTTATATGTAAACCATTATAAATATGTTTTATTCGCACTTCTGTGATCTCCATACAAATAGTTTTCAAAGATTATATTGGAAAATTGATATATTTCAATACTTATATATATTCGTTCTATATCGCGGTTTAAATTATTATTGGAATCTTCTGTATTATTCATAAAGTTTATTTTTGTTTTTATATTAGAACAAACTATTATAATATTTTATATTATATTTTTAATAGCAGTAACGATAAATTCAAAAGATCGTGAACCATTGATGTTGCATTCTAAGGAAACATTTTGCTTCCTATACTTGTTGCTGTGAAAAGTTTAGATCTTGTATTTTTATTACCGAACCTGTTATTTTTCATTTCCTACCATAGGTAGTCGGCCTTCTGCCTCTTCTTTTTTATTTTATTTTACAAAAACACAAGCACACGCACAGGTTCTTTATTTACAAAAAAACAAGCACACGCACACACCCTTTTATATATACTTTTATAACATTAATATATATATATATATATATATATATATATATATATATATATTATGTATATGTATATTTAATCGTCTGCTTTCAAGGATTCCTTTTCAATTGATTCAGGAAATGTATCAAAGTATAAAGTACTTGCGGTTGCGGGTATTTGACTTACATTAAACTTGGCGCCTTGTGAAATTTGATTGATTTTTCTCCCATCATCAGATTTATAACCAATTATTTGTTTATAACCAACTCCCAATGTTATACCCAAACTCTCATGGGTCATTGCCTGGCAATTTAATTGCCTTTTTGAGGTTACGACCAACATAAACTACTGAAAGCAGATCACACTTTCACGCAGAACCATTTCATTGTTTCTAAAACAGGTTTCAATTGTCGCGAGCGCACAAAGTTAAAAGTAAAATTCATGTGCAAGCATTTTTAAGAATTGTCCCGTATAACTGTTTTTCATACGTGAATGAACTGAGGAATCATGCAAACCGGTTTAAAATATTTTTATACATCTTTTAACATTAATATAAATTTATTTTAATTTATTCTTCAAATTATACAATAAAACCTATCGATAAACTTTTTGCAAGAATAATTTTAATATATTATTTCCTTACACCGCCACACATGATGTTTGTGAGAAGCAAAACATTTTGAGAACTTGTATCAGATCGATGTCTATGAATTAGTTAGTACCTATTTAATCTAATAGATTTTTTTTATGGTAAAGATAAATTGCACACATAATTGATAATTATTGTTTACTATTTAGAAAAAAAGTATAATAAACCACTAAATTTTTTTTTAGAATAATTAAATGAATGAGGATAACGCCGATAAGCAGTCAACAGGAGAATTAAGGAGTTTGATATTTACTTTATTATTGGTTCATATAAATATATATATATATATATATATATATATATATATATATATATATAAATTTATAGTACATTTCCGTATATTTCCGTTCAAAACTCTACGAAGAATTTAATAATGAGCTGGCCAAGATGGGTACGTTCTTGCCTCAATCTTCCCAGTCAAATGCCAAGTTATGCGATTGTTAGCGCATTTTTGTTAAAAAAAAATAAAAACGAGAAGAATAGTGCTGTTGGAATAAAGCTAAAATTGCAATTGGGTGTCCAAGATGCATACCTATTGTGAACGACGAGGAAGGAGAGAACAAATCTACACGGTTATATTTTTATACGAGATTTCCACCATTATACTACAGATGAAGAATTCGCATTATTTTTGTCCGAAACGAATGGTTCGAACAATATAAAATACAATACAATATACACATTGAGAATGAACTTCAAAGACATATTCAATTTGTAATGCTCTCGCTAATTAATTTTTAATTATTGTAGTGAGAAATCGGAGTACTTTTGTTTAGGTTTATTACAATTTTATTTCGTGGATTACTAACATTTTTTCTGACACCTCCTTGTGGTAGTATATAATTGAGCAGGCATATATGTGAGTTATTTTTTGTCACACATTTCACAGCAGTTTTTTGAATTATTTTCACTTATAGCCACAAAAATGGTATATTGAACAATAAAATAATATATACCAGCTTAAATATAAATGGCATATAGCAAATATTTGTGATTAGTACACTATTTGTTACATTCGATTATTTCTGTGGTTAACCCTGAAATAATCAACTTTTTGTATGTAAAAATTATTTTAATAATTCACATTTGGTTATTATTTTAGTAATTGTACTGAATATTACATAAGTCGGGTTACATGGCATATTCATGAAGAAAAAAAAGAGATCACAAAAATTAAAGTCACTTTGTCTTAAATAAATTCAATAAGGTAAGAACTAAAAAATCAAAGAAGAACCAGCAAAGATTGGTAATAATTATTATTACCTACTTAATGTCATCAGAAAAATTTACTGTGATGACATTAAAATTATATTTTTACTTCAACAGGCAGTGCAACATATATAAAGATTTATTACACCTAGTGATTAAGCTTGAATATAGTATATTCTCATAAAATATGTGCATTTTTGCGACATTCCATTCGTAATTCACATGTTCTATAATTATGCGAGAGAAAGAGATCAAACCAGGAAGATATCTATGGCTAGTAGCAGACATTCAATATTACGAGTTAGTAGGATGTTTTTCAGGTTAGACCTGTAACTCAGTTAGTTCGATTCGTGTGAAAAGCACTGCGATAAACGTCATATAGAATGAATATAATAAATTAATAGTTATTAATGCAATCACATCCAATAAATTACGGAAGCTGGAAGATATCGATCTACATAAGTTGATAAAAACAAATTATTTTTTGTAAAATATAATGTAGAATTTTAATTACTATTTTCTTTCATCTTTTTTGCATATTATTGGCACATAATTTAGATTACAGGAATCAGGTATATTTATTTATTAGTGCAATTTATATAAATATTAATTAATGAAAGATAATAGCTCGATGGAAAGAAACTTTCTGTCGTGCGACTGCCTCAGAGAAGGTCCACCAAGTCGACTTTTTTTTATTATTATTTTAATTACAATCTGTCACACTGAGGTCATTCAGTAATTGTTTTGACTTTTCTTATTATATAAATCTTGAATGGATGGCAACCCAGTAGTTCTCCGGTCCAGTTATGACTAATTATCTATTTTCGAAGTATTTGCTGAAATTTTTATCATATATGCAACTCTACCCACGAGAGGAGATTTTCACTTGAGGCTATATTTGAGATCTATAACATCAAGTGGAAATTTGACATCAAAGTTGCCCGATGTCAGGCTTGGCAAAGTCGACTATTTATTTTGGTATTATTTATTTAAATTTATATTATTATTTATCAATATTACTTGATGTTAATAAATTAGCAGTTGTAATAATTATTGAAATTAAAAAAAAAAAAAAAAAATTTTTTTGGTATTATAAATATCCTATACTTCTATGTAGTATTAATAGTGTAGTTCTCTGTTACAAGACAGATGAAGTTGATCAACTGAAGAACTCTCATATTAAATCAGGAAATGAATAAGCTAATAGTTTTTGTCTTTCATATAGTAATGTGGAGAGTAATATCTATGAATGCAATTTACATCGCTCTATTGCGGTTTAAGACTGCACCATTTATTATTTATATATATATATATATATATATATATATATATGTATATATATGATAAATTCGAAAATATAGATCAAATATGTTTTAACTAAACATAGCTCATTTTTGGACACTGCAAAAGAAAATCTCTCATACTATATTTCCCTGAATCGAGTTAGAGTTTGTCTCAGCCCATGGACCTGCCCTAGGGCAGTACTACCCATTGTATATATAATGTATATACTACCTATTTATATAAATTTATAATATTTAAAATAAAGACTCAATCTCATTGCATTTACAACAGAGTAATGTAAATAATAAATGCCTCTTCCCGTCAATTATATAAAATCATCCTTTAGGCGTAGAATCAATAAATTTAATTAGATGTTTTTGAATCCATCGAGTATTCGTGTCAAGCTCGCAAGCAGTATAAAAGTATTATTATAAAATAGCAATTAAAAAGTTAATTTGTTACTAATGAAGCATGCATTAATCAAGCTCTTCACGATCTACCTAGCAGGTTTTGTATGTGCTTCTCAGGCGCCATAAAATACAAAATTGCATTATTAGGTCTATTGGAATCTAATAATACTGTATGTAGAAGAACAATATATGAGAGCATGTTGCGATTTTTTGCCTTATCGGAAGTCGGATATCATTTGTGCGGCGAACACACGTATCGTGGGATGGAATTTAAATTACGGCTCAATTAGCGTTGAAAGATAGAATTTTAATGGTTATCGCGGGGCGAAAGAACTTCTGAGATGGTTCTATCTATCGAGTGAAATTATTCTATCAATCGACCATCTCGTTTTGCATCAACGGTAAATATTATTTTAGTGCTGGGAAATATGAGTTATATGTCGATTAAATAAACATCATCTCATTAGTACTTATTATTGCTCAAGCAACTCACTCAGGCATAATCTGAACATTGTTTATAAATAAGAATAAGAATGACTTATATATATTCAAAGCTTTATGAACTGGAGCAGTGCAATTTCACAGTTCTCAACATATTCTTTTTAAACAAAGTTAACAAATATTCTCTGATGTATTTTTTCTTGTATTGAATTTTCCTTTTCCTGGCACAACCGCCAAGCTCGGTTTTTAATTAGTTTTTGAACAGTAAGGATAAAGGAATATTTTCAAAATGTTAGTAATTTTTTATTTGAATTGAGTAAATTAAAAACTATAATATTTCATGATGATTGGCATTTATTGCTTAATGTAATGTTTAGTATAATTTATATTTCAAAATAATAATTAAAAAAATGTTATAAAACGAAATGTTACTGCAACCCATAAATTAAAGGCGCCACTCAATAAATATTACAAAAATAAATTTACTTTGAAAGCTTTGCTTAATTGCTCCTTTAACTATCTTGATGCAAGTTCCACATTACCGTAAATCTTTGTTGTTTTTCGTTAGGTTTAATTAAAGTATTTTATTACTTCATCTTTTGTAACAAAAATATTGTGAAATGTAATATGTTCCGGCAAGTTTTCATTTCAATTATAACTCGGATATAAATACTTAGGTTGATCCATGTAATCATCTTAATTAATTTTGAATCCATTGTGTATAATAAAAATTATGAAAGGGTTTTAATTAAAACAATGCAATATTAATAATTAAAACTATAATTTAATAGCGTTGCTTTTCATAACAAATGATTCTAACTTTTGTAGAGGTAAAGGAACAAAATTGCGTGTATAAATTGTAAATGTAATTAATACTTTTCAATTTACTATAACCTCAGAAGTAAAACAGTCCACATATACATTTATAGCAAACCTTAATTGTACTAATTTAAAACTGAAGATCAGTTAAAAATATGTGAAAATAGTCATAGTTTCTTTATTAAGAAATAGTTTCTTTATTAAGTTTAACTTAATGATTTTGTAGTACATCGAGCAAACTCATGTATCCAATTTTTTGTGAAGCATAATAGAAGCATATATACTAAAAATAGGTATTCAAAAATATGTATGTAATAATGAAGCTTAAAATTGTTAAAAAAACAAATTATTGTGCTAAATTTTTAATATTCATCAACTCAGGTCTACAAATATGTTGTGAAGTTAAATGCTTTGAATATGTTATCTTAGGATCTACTTCTTCAACCATCTAATAACTGGTGTACCAAGAAGTTAGAACTTATATATATATATATATATATATATATATATATTTCACTTTTGGCATTATCGACTTACTATCGATTGATTAGTTTCAGAGCCCTTCCCAACAAGAATAAATCAAGTACTAGGAAGTTTCATATCGATTTTTTTTAGCCAGAAATATTAGAAATCCTTGAATCCCAGCAACTATAATATTTTTATTACCTCTAACAAATTTTATTTTTAACTTCCCGTTATAGTAATCGCAAAAAAATCGAAAATGAAATTTTTTATATATCTTTACGTTTCAAAGGTTTCTTTATAAAAATAGTATATACTGAAGTGTGTGTGTGTGTGTATGTGCATGTGTGTGTGTGTGGATACACATTTTCGTCGACGATATCGGGAAGACCTATCAACCGATTTGAATAATTCAAAAATCATTCGATTCGTATTGATATGGAGACGTGCTGATTAGTTTTTGGCAGAGGGCAGGTCTAGCCGTTCCGAAGATACGCCAAAAACGGTAACTCAGTTTTTAAGAGAACGGAGCGTCCGATTTTTTTAATTCAAAAAAACATTTTACTTGTATTGACAAGATGAAGAACCGATTAAATTTTTGGGAAGGCAAGTGCAGTGATTATACTCTCAATAAAAATAAGTTAAAAAAATGCCATTTGACGGTCAAAAATGTTCATTGGACATATGTACATCAAATTATCAGATATTTTATAGGAATTTTAATAATGTCATTATTACTCATTTTATGTAAATTCTTTTGGGTTCCGTACCAAGATTTTTCATTACGGTACGAGAAGTTCCAGCAATTTGTCTTAAGGCACGATGTCATGCACCACTAGTTTCCTCATAATGTCGATTTGCAGTAGGTCGTTCAACAAATATTGGACTCCCTAGTATTTGCGGACAGTCATCTTCTATCCACATGAACGATCGAGGACTATTATTATCTATCTTTGCCACCGTGTTACAATGCACCAAGTGTAATGCACTTTTGTTGTCGCATCACGTTCTAATACACGCCGCCTAATTGAAAGCTCGTTCTGTTGGGAATTCAATGCAATATTTGCAGGAAGCACGTGTAAACTGGCAGCAAAATACCAATTCATAGAAATAGAACACGGATTATTTGGTCCGATTTGGGACATTTTATTTATTTAATTTAAAAACGTATCAAGTGATGTTTGCTTAACTAAACGGGAAGAAAGGAATAGAGAGCACGTCTCGCCGTCAATATGGATCCATGTTCTCGAAAACGTCGGCAAAAAATTGTATACGCACTAACATACAAAATATTTTTTTTTATCAATCAAAACTTTATTCAAGTTTCATAATACAAAATTGTTGACTATATAAAAAACAAAAAATTAAACCTGAATACAAAAATATAAATGTAAATAATAAATATGCAGACCGGAAGGAATTATTTTGTTATTTAAATGAAGAGTTGGATTGTTATGATGTTTTAAGTAAATAATAAGATGTTGGGATTTATAGGTATTGATTGTGATATTCCATTTTTGCGAACCATTCATGAAGTGTTAGTAAGTATTTTTGGAACTGTAAATTGGCTAATAAAATATCTTTATGTTTTGATATTAAAGCTATGTCATCAGTAAATGTGCTGATAGTTACTAACTCATGAGTAGGCATATCATGCCTATACAGGAGGTATGATAACGGGCTTAGCACACTGCCCTGTGGTACACCGCATTCTATATTTCTGATGGCAGAGGTCTCTCCTTTTATTTTTACACGAAATTTTCTGTTATGTAGAAAGGAAATGTTAAAAATATTTTGTATAAAAGTCCGGAATGCCACACCTTGTCAAACGCCTTGCTAACATTTAAAAATACAGACACACAGTGTTCCTGTTTATTTAAGGCTTCCAGGCCATATACACATATAGATCTATTTTCTAAGGTATGCCAAAATTTTTCGAAACCTTTGAAACGCAAAGAAATTTTCTATTTTATTGCGATTACTATATCTTACTATACGGAAGTCAGAGGCCCGATGGATTAGATGTTGTCCCCAGACATATTATGATTACGATTATTGTTCTATTCCGAGGCGTGAAAATCTTTTAAAATTAAATCACGATCGAGTGAATGACCGAACAAGGAAATGATCAAATACTCATCATAATACTTCTGATTATAAGATATTGCAACAAAATAATAACAAAAGCTACATGCCTTATAGTAATTACTGATTAATGTCTCGGTACTTATGGGTCGTACATATTACCAATTGGATTTGTATTAAAGATGTTGGATAAATGAGCAAGATTCGACGTAGTTGTATATAAATTCTAATTAAGACATTTCTGTTATATCCTGTAGGGCTGAAATCAGAATAAAGCTCGAGCAATAAAGCTATTTTAATTAAACACATTTTAATTTCTTATTAAAACTTGATTAAATCTATATACACCCTTATACACGGAAATGAAATTTACTCTTGGCAATATAAGGTTCATAGCGAACGACTTTTATATGACCTAATTGAATGGCGTGGAATTATATAAAACTTAATGAAAATGCTCACTTGTGTTGCAGGATTTTTACTGTTTTAGTATTTTTGCTCTCATGTTAAGACAGAAATAATTTTCAAAGTGTTTCCACTAGAATGAGTCACACAAACCTTATCAATATCAACATAAATTGGCGCATAATTTGAATATAAATGCATGTGAATTAAATTATACAATTTATTGACACAAGAAGAAATCATATTGCATTTTTATGTATAAATGGAAGTAATAATACTCCTATAAAAATTAGTTTTGTACCGGTACTAAGAGAATTAGTTTATACTATCGCTAATACAATAAACAAGTTTAAATTATTTAAATGTGTAAAAATATCGTATATACTGTTTTTTTAAATTGTTTTTTAAATAAAAATAAAAATGATTAATTTTGTTGTTATATTTAAAAATAATTATGATATCATAATTGGAATGAAATAGACAAGTACAACAATTATTAACATTAACTTCTATAGACAGTGTTAATTAGATACTTATTTTTTTATTATTGTTTATCATCTTAACAGACTACTGATTATGATGTTAATAATTATCTTGTCAGCTTTGTCAGACGATGTTAAATGCCATCTTGCTTCTTGTATTGTGATTACACGGTGATCATTGTCGAGATAATGCATTCAAGACTTCAAAAATAATTATAATTTGATATTACTGATGAACGATGACAATGTATAAAATATTAAAGACGATATAATGGAGACAGAAAGAGAAATTATTAGGAATGCCTCGAGGAAATCATTTTTTCTATGCTACAATATTTTAATTTATCTGTAACTTTATTGTGGCATATGTAAATTGTAGATTTTACTCGACATGTATGATAATTATAAGCGGTAACGAAATGATCGAGGTATATTAAATGTTCTCAAATAGGTAATTATAAATACTGTAACATTTTCTAATATTTATAAGAATTATATAAGTTGTAATATAAAGTTAAAATTAATTTTTGTAAAGTATATAGGTGAGCTTTAGAACTTTAGCCAGAATTAAAATCAAAACAATTTTTTTGCCACACAAGCAGAATATTTTTTGGATCATTCAAATCGGATACTGCACTCTTTGCTTCGTATCTCCGTAACGGTTAGACCTGCCTTTACCAAAAAACAATCAGCACATCCCACTATCAATAGAAATCGATTGCTTTTTGAGTTTTTCAAATCGGTTCATCCTTATGCCCAAAATGGTCGACGAAAAATTGTCTCCACATATTCACACACACACATACACACATCCATTTTCTAAGATATGCCAAAATGTTCAGAAACCTCTGAAACGTGAAAATCTGCAAAAAGTTTCAATTTTCGGCCCGTTACTATAACTTACCCTACAGGAAGTTAATGAGAATACAAAGAAAAAACATTTTGAAGAAACATATTTTTTTTTAAATCAATTATTATATTATTTAAAGGTTTTGAATAGCATATCTTGAATTTTTTTCGGCATAAATTTTTACATTTCTGTAGATGTTTTTGAAAATCACTGTCCTGGAAAAAAGTGTCTAGACCCTTGTATGCCTGAAGATCATTATTGCTTACCATTTGCATATATGTACCTTTTATATCTAATGTGATGTGGCACACTCTTATCATGCATCGTCGCTCATATTCGCATATTATGTTATATACGTATATCAAGCTGTCTTGTGCAAACTTAATCTTTTAATAAACAGTCTGTGCAATGATTTATTAGGTATATTGAATTTATAATGAATATTTCTCTTCTACAAAGTGAATTAATATTAACGCTCTATGACTTTCAGCTCCCACTCAAATTTTTCGATATTGAACTAAAAATTATGGCCTTTGAAAAAAATAATAGTTACGAATATAAAAAGTAATTTAGTTTCATGCAGGTCTCTAAATAAGTTTAAAATGCAGTAGTAAAAGCATTAAAACATGTTAGATTGAAAATTCTAAGAACCAAAGGTACTTTTATAATCTAAATCCCCGAGTCACCGTAAACTCAGTGCGCTTTTTCAATTTACATTCCATTACAATATTAGTAAAAATAAAATGAAATGGTCATCCAAAATACTTACGGCACTATTAATACAATGAAGCTAAGTGTAATAGGAAATTATATGCCTCATCTTCCGTTTATGCTCTTAGAAATTCTTGTGTATATGAGAAATTCTTAAACGATAATCTTAATTATAATTATAATTCTTCTCATACTCTAATCGTTTGATGAGAAGAATTCTCATGTTGATGCTAGTTTGTATACATGAGAAATATTCATGGTAATTAATGAGGAAATGTAATTTTTGTATAATATCAGATTTGCAAGTGTACACATATATGTGCTTTGTAAACAATTCTGCACTTATTCTAACATATTATGAAAAACTTCTTTTACATACGTTGATAAAGATATTTTTGCACAAATCCAACAAAACTAATGTTCCTGTGCAATATCTATTAACTATCACATAATATAAAAATTCTAAAATAGCTAGTGATTCCTCAATTCAACTAATTGATGAAAATATTTTTTGTCAGTGCTTAAATATGTCTTAAATATTATGGTTTTTATTATTTTTCAGAAAATATGATTTGTACCGTATTTGTAAACCATGAGCATTATACCTTATGCACTAGATCAATAAATTTGAATAAATGCATTCTTAAAAAAATAGTTTTTTCAATTTCGAATTTCCAATTGATAGATATGATAAGATCGTCTGTATGTATATCTTAACTTTTATTATCTATTTTTTCGTGTCAAGATCAAAGCCGTTGTTCAAAAAAGCAAATGCATATTTTTAAGTATCATATGGATAATAACTCACAAATTTAAATACTAGTACATCACTTACAAATATATTTGGAACTTTCTAATATATGAAATATCATAAAATTTTGGTTATTTTGAATTCAACGGTTATAAGATATTTTATATGGTATACATTATTTTGTGATACGTAATGCTCCACCGTATAGTTCTGAGTGTTCACATTTTGTATTATCATAAAAACATCGGTATTTGCTCGTGGAGGTAAAAACATACCTTTAAATCTTAGGTCGTTAGAAAATTAATTTGTGAATATAATCTATAGATAATAGCTTTTGGTCATTAATACGTGTGCATCACATTAAATAAACGTGGGTATATTTAATAATGAAATATGTAACGCTAATTTTTTTATTGCTCATATTTAATTTTGTTTATTTAAAAAGAAAATGGCAATGGACAACCATCCATTATATAGGAACAAATTTACGAAATTATTAGTTATTATTATATTTATGAACATTTTATTGATTTCTTCATTTCAATCAGATTTTTTTTAGATCATCTGTTGAAATGGCTGTGGAATGGTAACATACCATAGCTGATAGCTTGATTTAATGTCAAAAATACAATTGCATTTGAATTTTAAAATGTGTCAAGGAATGATCAATTCCTAAATTAAATTTATATTAAACTTATTCGAGTTAAATTTTTCTTCTGTGTTGTTAAATACAGAACAGTTTGCATATTTCTCTGAAGAAGTCAATCGCACTAAATGTGATTTTCTATTTGCTGAACCCGGCTTCCACATTTTCGCGCGGTGACGAGGCGTTTACAAGATTGCACATCCGCAGAAATGTATTTTTTTCACTTCGACGTGTGTGCACTCAGAGAGCAGAAAATTGCTCTTGTAAATTCCAAACTATCTCGATGAGAACAAAAACAACAGTACGAGGTGTACCCATACCAGAAAGTGAAATGGCTGGTGCACAAATAAGAGACGCATTCGAGGCAATTTATTCAAGAGCTATAAATTCTTGCATAAGACGAGCTCGTTTTGAGTGCTTAACAAGAATTATAACAAAAAGCTGCTCTACAAATCTAAAGTGAACTGTAGTAAATGATTTTTTTTAAATTCCAATGGAAAAATAAAGTACAAAAAAGGGAAACGGATATTCAGAAGGTTGAAGTCTATACAAAAATCGATTGACGATAATTGATGAAATAATGGAGAAATTAGTCTTACAGCTAATAAAGTTTTAACAACTACTAAGGTTTAATAATTTTAATGCGCATAAAACAAATCTATGTGTAACTTTGAATTACCATATATCAACGATGAGATAATCCACCCTTTTGGCCATATTTTAAACAATCCTTATGTGAAATGTAAATTCATATAATTATTGTAGAATATACTTCAACATATGACATATACTTCGAATATATGAACATATCAATCTGTTTAGTTATTCTAAAAGAGTTATTAGATATACCAGTAAATTTAGTCATTAAGATTATCATTTATATTCATGATTAATTCGTTATTCATTGAAGATATTTTCTCTGCATATTTTCTCAAAGGGGCAACGAGCTTTGACAGCAACTTGTCGCAAACCTGATTCTTGTTTTGTGGAATATAAATATCTGCAATAGAGAATTCAGTTCCATGCAATTTAATTTATTCTACATCAATTAAATGTTCGAACAGGAGTAGAAATTATTAAGGTTATAGCCTTTTAATCGAGAATGACTTGTGAGTACATCTTGTACTAAAAAGGTATTACAAATAATTTGAGAAAAAAAGTAGACAACTGGCATTGAGTTGACTTACGATTTTAGTACAAAGTGGATCGTAGTGTTATTTTATCTATTATTTTTCTCGAAATGAAGTTTAAAAATAGAACATTTTATGAATTATCCTTGCAAATTAAGCAATATAGTTAACGTCTACTTCTATAATATTCATCATACACAATTTTATTTCACTGTATTGGTACATTTAAATTTTTGACGCCAACTGGAGAGTTTTTAACTTTCCGTATGTTTTCTCTTGATCAATTTCCTTCAATTTAAGTGTTTTGCTAATCAGTTATCCCTGTAAGAACTAAGCAGTTGAATATACACTTTTTTATGCTACACGAAAAACGATTAGGCATGGATTAGGCCTACACAAATAGTGTAGCATCTGCAAATGTGATCTATTGATCTCCAAAATTGATCTTCAATTTCGATCAAGAGTTGAAGGGTATTCCCAAATGTTGTTGCAAGATAATTTCAAGTATTGTTTCGTAGAAAGGTTCAAGGTAAATACTTTGATTTTATTCTTACTTCATATCTATTTCATGGCAAAATATTTTTCTATGTAGGCATGTTTAAATTAAATTGTTAAAACTTGCGTGTACCAGGAAAAAATGACGTCCGCTCGGACAATTGAATTCTGAACGCGAAAAGTGAAATGAGCATCGTTTATTTTCACTGGAAGTCGATTAACAGTTTTTCTGATCTTCCGATCCAATCTGCCGTGTGCCGAGATAACAAGCTCTCTAGCGCCAGTAAATCCCTCTTGTTCAATTATTTTAACAATCGGTTTGGTACAAAGGCACGTGAAGCATAGAATTATCATAAATAGAGGAGCTTCGTTCTCGATCAACTTTCATAAGCAAAAGTATTCGTAGGCAATCCTAGCCCTCCTCTTTCCATCTCCTTCTTTAATCCGGCAATGCGCAATTATCTAGTGTAGCTGAAACTATTATTCGAAGATGGCGAGTTTGTGATTAACCTGGATGGGCGTGCGCCGCAGCATCTTCGTTATCCTGCAGGCAACTACATTTTTTATCATTTTTCTAATTGTATATTACGATGTATCTGGTTTGAATCTTTTGCCGATTGAAATCTTGATAAAAATAACGAGGAATCTGTACGCAGGCGATTTGATTGATTTCCTTGTTTTAATATACGCATATACCTACATGATTAATTATAATCAGGTTTCATAGGCATATGATGCCATAATCTTTGAAAAATTAAGAGTCAATTTAGATGTACCAGATTCAATAACTTTGAATGTAAAAGCTGTACAATTCGAAAGTTATAAGTGTGATATTTGAGGAGTTGGTGACCAGAGTGGATCATCACAATAGAGACAATCTGAGATACTGAGAGGATTTGACAAGTTTTTCACTAAATAATATTACCAAACTGGAATTCACATAATATTTATATCTGAGCTCTGGTAAACTTGGGATAGTCCACTCTGGTTACCAATTGCTAATTTAATTTTTTTTAAATGAAATTGAAATGTTTTCGATTACATTATTCATATTTTTATTAATTAAATTCAAATCAATTTAAATAACGATTTATTGAATTCATGCTTTCAATAGTATTATTATTTTTTCAAATCATTTTTTATAAAATTATTCGACATGTAATGACTAATAATTAGTTTCATCAGCTATAATGTAGCATTTCTATTAAGATATATTTTTCTCATCAAATAAAAATTGAATGTTTCGTACTAAAATTAAAAAAATGGTTTGTTTGGTAATTTTTGATCAGCATCGAAAAGCTAATTGGAATTAGTAGAGTTTAATGAGCAGAGGGCATACAGTAACAAGAATTCTACTATTGAAATTTAGTTCTAATATCTACATTCACATGTAAATAGCCCGATAATGCTATTAGCCTCCTACTACAGTAGATTTCTGTAGACCAGAAGACGATACCGCAACTTCAAAACAATGAAAAGCACACATATCTACAGGAATAGCATTTGACGCTAACGGTAAAGTTATATCATTTTGTTAAACATTGCAATTGTTGCAATGGCACAGCATCCGACTATCGGGCACGACGCGACAATCCGGACTCTATTTTTACAGTTGCCCGATGGAATTCAATTTGTCATACGTTTCCGGGTCTGATTCGTGTTATCCGTACGATCTTACTCATAAGTGATAACTGTGTATGACGTTCGATAAGTCACAACAATTTATGCCCTGAGTTACGTTTAATCGTCATCTGACGACAATTGATTGCACTAAACTAAAACCTTAGCTAAGATTTAGATTATGCAGTATGCAGCAATAAATATGATGTAGCATCGGTCATGCGTGCTGGGAATAAAAGCTTCTTTGTATCTCATCACATTATTCAGAAGTATGTTTGATGTATTTGCTGTATGTTTGGACAGCTTGGTTTATCAAGACAGCACCTGAAAAATCTTCGCTTTCGAGAAAAAAGTTGTAATATAGGGCCATGCCAGTCATGTGAGTGTGATATAACAGTTAGTCAAATTTAGAAAAATTTTTTTTGGTACATTAGGTTTTCTTGATACATGTCTATCTAAATTATCTAAAATTGTTACCGAGGCTTATGCAACTTTTTTGTGATATTAATGTAGCGATTGTAAATTATTGATATTTATGGAACTCGACATTATTATTCAAACCGAATTGGATAAAAATGGACAATTTAATATTAGTTTATTAATTTATTGTTAGTTCAAACTTCATCTGCCAAACACTATGATCTCAATTTTCGTATCCGCGGCGCTCTTATAACAGATATTGCTAATTCCTTATTATTCTAGCCAATTTGTGATCGTTCGTCATTAAACTTTACGACTTAATTAGTTGCCGGTGGTCTTGATTTTTCAACTAGCTTTATGGTCTTTTTATGAGCACACTAAATCAATATTAGTGACAGTAGAAGATATGATCATAAGAGGCTTATGACATACAATACAAACACACAAAAGGAAAGAAAATCAAAAGTCTATGGAGATTGCGAACAGCAGCATAGCAGGAAGTTCTGATACTCGGCGCCACGACCAAACCGGTTTATTTTATATAATATAATCTCTCGCGAATACAAGCAAGATGTGAAATTATGCGAACTTGTAACTTGCTTCAACTTTTATCGTTGTCATTATCTAATAAATAAATAATAGCGCCAGAGTCCATAACATCACTGAGGTAATGCAACGTGAATTCCGCAAGGAACTTCGTACGAACGCGGTCCACGGCTGGAATCCACGTGTTTAGAGACCACAATTTTAACGATTCCTAATTAAGATTGGAATGTCGCAGAAATTGCATTTACAATATAAACAATTTAATTTCGCACTTTTGTATTAGACATTTATCCTAAACCTAAGTTTTCTCAGTCTGAGGCGGTGATTAAAATTGTCTCCGAAACAGTAATAAATATATAGATAACAATTAATTTTTTTTGGGCCCATTTTTTTGGTAAGCGACTAGATCTGGACCTGAATCAGAGGTCCTGGATCCAATCCCCCTTCGACCAGCCTGTTGTCAAGCAGTAGTGACAATGATTTTTACTTGGAAATATGAATACCAATATGTTTCCAAGAGAAAATAGACTTTATCCGGCATTGCTCCATCAATAAAATATTTGGCCTATTATAGAAATTGTAATGATACAATTTATCAAACAAAGATGAGACAACTGTTGTGGTTACCATTTGTAAAACCAATTCTCAAAATTTTCTTGCAAAATGTCTTTTCCTAGGAAGACTGACTTAAATGTATTAATCTATGTTCTAGAATGTTATCGTTAATTCGTTAATAATTTATCGTTTTGCAAAGACGGAGCTATACAAATTGTTTTGTAAAACATTAGTACGATAGTAATTTAATAATTCCTAACGATATTATAAATGTTTAAATTTTTAGGGATTCTTAATTACTTGCACTCATGATTTGTTCGCGTGCTCCTTGATTGAGTATATTCAGAATAGCTTTGCGTATCAAATATCTCTAGCAACATCACTAGCAGTTCGGTTTAATGGGGATAATATAACCACAACAACTACGGACACGTTTGCTTAACGATGGTCATAAATATTTTCTATAAATAGCTAGATTGATAGTAGAGAATAGAAGACGAAATTTATATATCCAGTGGCAATTATTAGCACCTGCATTTTTCTAATAGAAAAAATATTGGCACGCTAATTAATTTATTACAACTCTAATTAGAAACATAAAATAGCTATGCGAATTGCAACTATGCGAAGTATCATTAAAATTAACCGGCACATCCAGTTTCACGTGACGACCATCAGTTTGTCGGATTAGCGTCGTGTAGAAACGTTTATCCAAAGTTTTGTTGTATGGCTATAAGGTAATTTATCACAATGCATCAATATCATAGAACTATCGAGCTGCATATTTTCTGCGTTCCAGTAAGATGCTAATAAATCATTTGTTACAAAGGCTAGTTTTGTGTAAAGCTGAAAAGGTCGGAATAGTTGTACTTGCGTGGTTTTCCAATCTTTCGGAATTAGAAACAAAAACTGAAACTGAACGTGAACTAAGAAGCTTATCCTAGGTTAAGCCACCCTCTTATATCAAAAATTTCAAAATTCAAATTTACAATACAATGTTCAACAATTTTCTCAATTGTTTGGGTTGCCAAAACGTAGTTTGTTATAATTTTAGCACGATAGTTTATAAGACTGATTCATAAGTTCTGATCGATGTTCAAAAATTATTAAGAAAAAACTTTTAATTTTAAAAAGTTCATGTACCTCTGATTTGAAAGAAATTAGATGAGCATATTTGAAGTCTAATTTATCAATAATAAAATAACCCTTTGTCCAAGCACCAGTTTGCCTTCTCTGTGCCCTTCCTGTATCGTCTCTTTTCTTAGGCTTATCATTTTCGAGTTGCTTTGCCAAGGAAGAGAATTAGAAATCGCGTGGGGTCAGATACGTTCCTTCGTATCTGTATGAGATAGGCGCCTCGGACGGGTCGTGCTAGTTGAAGGGTCAACAGCCCACACCAAGTGGAGAGAACAGATATGACTTTGTGGGTGCACGCACGCATTAAATTTTGCTGAGAATAAATTTTCTAACTTTACGTTGACGGTTTATACCCGACTGTATATTTTTAAAGCCCATTGTGTTTTGCAGTTATGTTTACTTAGTTCGGGATATCTTCAGATGTTAGTCTGTCTGCAGATTTTATTACTTTTGTCACAGCAGACAACTGTAGAGGAATTGAATACAAAGGAATGAGGCGTTGTCAAGGACATTAAGATTTTGTTTTTAGATGAATGAGTAATTTGCTTATCGCAATAATTCAAATTCACATATAGGTAATAAAACAAATGTTCTGGCATCTATTTAATGAGACTTCAGTAACAATCGCTTAATATTTTTACCATTTTACAGCATATTCAAATAAACTATTTGTACTCTCCTTATGACTGTGCAAAAAGTTTTTTTTTCAATATCACAAATCAAAAATTTATAAATTTAGAATTTTTTTTAAAAAAAGTCTATTAAGTCAGTCACTTTGATTCACATTCAAATTAGTTGATTTATCATAGGCAAGTTTAGAAAAGTATATGCGAAATTAGTACTGTAACAGGGAGTAACTAAAATAATTTAGAGCACTTACTATTGAACTAGCACCAAATTTTTTAAATATTTTGATTAAAATTATAAGTACATGCATTATGCACTACATTACGGATAATCTAAGTTTTCAGCATTATTCTATTTAGAACCAGAGATATAAGAAAAAATTGTTTTTCATTGAAGATATAGAGTCTGGTTCAATCTGAACGATTGTCGGCAAATAAAGCTCGTACATTATTAAAACATAAAACGTGCAAAAGGCATGTCATCTCCTGTAAAACTGCAATTTAAAATTATTTTCTGCAGCGAATGGATTTGCTTTGTTTGTTTATTTTATTTTGAAGAATAATTTTTTGCATATGGCTATTATAATTATGACAAAAGGATAATGTAAAATCGTGATTGCTATGTATTCAAAAGCGGTTGTCCTGACCTTTACCCAGTGCACTGTGATCACTCGACAGAACGGTTATACAAAGAAAAAAGATAATAAATGCATTTGTAGAACATATGCATATTA
The DNA here is from genome assembly GCF_003426905.1 of Ctenocephalides felis. NCBI lineage: Eukaryota > Metazoa > Arthropoda > Insecta > Siphonaptera > Pulicidae > Ctenocephalides > Ctenocephalides felis. The sequence goes on along the minus strand of NW_020539725.1, from coordinate 33,396,351 downwards.
ACACTTTCAAGTATTGTGATGGGCAGAACTATTGTCGGTCTTTAGGCAGGGATGGATTAATGTCAATCAATTTTACCAAAATGGCTGGGAAAACATGGATTTAGGGTGGCATTTTTAGCATTATAACGCAATTATAAACCTCCATTTGTTCAATACTGAAAATTGCTCTTTAGTAGTAATTATGTTAATCATTTTAGTAGAAACGACATGCATTTAATCAGTATATGCAAAGCAACAACTTCTAGGTTTATGATGAAACTTCTAGGCGTTCCTATTGCGCGCTATCTATTTTTCAAATCATTAATTATTTTTTATAATTACACCACTTCTCATAGGTCTATAATATTTTAAACCGTTTGGTATGACTTTCAACCTTATCACCGTGCAAAGTTTCATCAAAATCGAAAAGTGTAAATCTGAGGTTCACATTGTTAGTGTAATACTATTACACTTACATTACTATATATCACTACATTATTTTTCATAGCATCATAAAGATGGTAAAATCTAAATTTGGGATGAGTGATAATAGTTTTTTTTTCGTTTATACAACTTTAATAGCCTCAGCAATATAATTTAGCTTATATTAATCGAAGTAAGAGATTTCAGTTCATGCTCTAACTAATGGTAAGTTATATTATTTTATTAGTTCATATTACTTTGAATTACTGTGCAAAATATTAAAAATATTAAATTCTGTAGGTAGAAAATACCAAGTGGAAATAAAATTGAAAAGAAAATTTGACAAATAAGCTTATGTATACTTGTTCTCGGCCCAGTTTAATTAATCATTATAATTTTGTTCATTATTGTTCGTAGTAAAACAAAAAAGTATCATAAGATGAATTTTTTTTGCTTGTTAAATCAGTGTTGAATCTGTCTACAAGAACAGTAACTAAATGCATGTTTAATAAGTTATTACTCTGCAGGAGAAATCCGTTCTCAATCAATATCAAGTGAGCCATGTAAGTTTATCGCCAAAGTGGAGTATCCAATATGAATCTTGTTATTCCCAGAGAATCTTTGATTTATTCGAATAATATTTATCATGTAGCAAAAGCTTGTCTATTACCAACGTTAATTGATTAATTCGGTCCTGTTCGGTGTCAGGCTCACATGAGGAGATGACACCGTAACCGCATGTACGAAGCGCAAATCCGATATGTATAACAAATCGGCGGCTGAGAGCGTTTTCAGCCCGAGAGGAGATGCGCTTGCCTCGGGACGTTTACATTGCGGCGCGTCCGTTCATCATGAGAAACTGCATATGAACTGAAATATTAGACCGGGTGCCTTAAGGACGTCTATTAGCCGCGGGCATATCATTTTCATCACTCTAGACAATTTATTAAGGAAAGGTAACTGGTTCGGAATTATATATGCATCGTTTGCTTTTTAGTTGCATTTGTTTCAAGCGCGGGATAAATTGAATTTAGGAATGCATTACGTTATCGAATGTGTAGATCTAATCCGATATGATTAGAGAGCTTAATTTTAATCAGATAGAAACAAAAAAGTTAATAAAAAACTGGCATGAAGTTCTAGAAGCAAGATTTTGTGTATTTGCTACATTTTTTAATACTAAATACAAAATATTCCATAAGATTTAAGATGATTAAACAAGAGTATACTCGTATTTTTTATCATTTTTTTCTAAGTTATTCGTATTTTTTTATTTTGAAATTTATATTTTTGTAAAAGAGCAATTAGATACTGTAATACTATCAAGCAATTCTTTTAAATTTATTAAGTAAATGGCTGTTTTTAGATGAAATCATTCTCGTATACTAAGGTAATATTTTTTAAGTCAAAACCGAGACGGCAACTTGAAGTTGCGCTAATCTGGGACGGGAGAGGATAGCTATTTCTCGAAAAATTGAAAATGGAAGTCGAAAAGTGCTAATTTTCGTAAAATTGAAATTAGAAGTCCGAAATTATCAATGTGAGATGCTATTTTTACACTTTGGTATTTTGCATTTGGAAATTTTCCCATATATAACCTATTGTCTCATATAAACGTACTTATTATTTACATTGTTTCGAGATTTGATGGATATTTGTAATTTTATTATCAAGAAATTGCGAAAATTTTGTCAAACCGATATTTTTCTAAAACTCGGAACAATCCGGAACAAAAGAACGAAATCCGGGATAAAGATTGCTTTTAGGATATCCCGGGACACTAGGTGGAACCAAACTGGAACGTATGGTCACCTTACGTACACATGTATTGAACATATCCCGTTTATAAAAGGAACTCAGAAATAAATATTTCATTCAAATGCTTTTGTTTTAAAATAATGATTTATACCTCAATATATATCTATATTTGTATAAAATTTTCTAGTAATCCTCCGTTTAACCCAGTGTATTTGCAACTATATAAATAATATCTTAAATCATAAATACCTTCAAAACATTGCATATATAGCAAAATTATTATAATTATAGTATAATATGAATTGAATGATATTTGATATAAGAAAAGGTTCAGCCTGATATCACGTTGTATTTAAATCTGGTACCATATCGTTACATTGCAGAGCACTTAATTGAATTGTAGGTACAAATTTTCCTGATATTCAACCATAATATAATAATTTTATAGTAATAAATACATTAGAAACGACTGTGGTTTCAATATATATAAAAATAGTTTTGCTTAATGTATAAAAATAACATATTGTTTGATATAAAAGATTTTGATACAAAAATATATTTCGAATTTTTTGCAATCTGATTTTCATTTGCTTTGCAGGAAGATATCATAAATTATGAGATTATTTTTATGATTAAAATATCACTATATTCTATATTGTACGCTGATATTGTCTATCAGTCCATTATGTTTAAATATAGCTCCTATGATATTTTTTTAAATCTAAGTGATGTAAGTAATCTAAGTTAATCTTATTTGACTTTTATATTTTATTAATTTTAAAATTTTAAAATTTTATTAAGCAACTATATATCAGTGGTATTCTATTTAATTATTTAAATATAATCTAATAAAAAACAAATAGTAACCGCAGGCACGTTTTTCAGGCCATTGTATAAATTTGATTCGATTGTATTGCTTTCAAATACAGTTTGATTGCCGTTATTGCCATAATTATTTCTTCTTTTTCTTAAGATTTACCGAAATGCTATGAAATCAGGGAAGTGTAACTGATACGTCTTTGTTATCAAGAAACTACATAAAAATCTTAGTTCCTATGATGTGCAATATTTTGCTTAGTATACAGCAGCCTTACAGTTTCTCTGTCTATTCTGCGGCAATCTAACCCTTAGGCAATTCAGGATGCTGTTTTTGTTTACGTAGAAACACCTGAGGGTACACGCGTTTATACTGCCATTTAATTGCGATGGTCAGCACGCACTGCTGACATATGTTAAGGTGATGTCACATAGGAGTGAGAAAGGTACTATACTACGTACTTAAATCATAAAAATAATAAGTGTTAAATAACAAGGATTTTCTAGTTTTTTTTGTCGAAGAAGACAATATGGATAGACAACGATGTCATATGGTGTACATATTTTTGAATAGTAATTAACTCCTAACAGTTCTATAAGCTATTAATTATTTTTTATAATCAAACCACTTTTCATAGGCCTATAATATTTTATGGGGTCTGCTTTGACTATCAACTCTATCACCATGCGAAGTTTCATCAAAATCACAGAAGAGTAAACCTGAGGGTTTCCTTGTAAGAAGTAGTTTGAACTACTGAAAAAAATGAGACTTTCTATGGACATTGGGTTATTTATAAAAGGAAACCAACTGTTGATCTATCTATTATATATTTATGATTTTATTTGCAATAATGCTAAAATAGGCTATTCGCACTTGTAAACATGCTTTTTAGATCTAGATTTTTAAGTGGAAAGGGATATCATCCATTGATATTAGGCTGTCCGAGAAATCCATTGCCAAAGCCCTTGTTGCTCAAAGATTATACTATATGCTGTTTTATGTCGATTCTTGACAATAAATTCTCATTCTGCAACGAGTTTTGATAACATCTAAGTCAAATCATCAAGAAAAATATTAAAAATAGTATTTTAATAGAGCTGAAATTTGATTAGAAAATAATTATTACTTTTATCCTTATCAAAATATTTCTGCATTTAATACAAAATAAAATTTGTATATTGCAAAGTCTGAGAATGATTTAAAACAGATTCTTTTAACGTATGTACCAACTCTTCTAACATCTCATTTGTTTCTAGACCTATTCAATTCGGTCTGGATTAAAAATAAATTAAAACAAATTGCAAATATTATTGCAACTGCATTTATCTATGTATGTACGTTTTTGAAATATTTTATCGAGCCTAACTAGAATGTTCATTTTAATTACAATACTATGTGACACCACCTTTAGTATATCGAATTGCGAAAGGTGAAGGTGAATTTACTATTGAATATTTTTCATAAGGTGAAACAGAAATGATTGTTGGGCACATACATTCAGAAATTGTTCCAGGCCAAAAAACTGATTTAGAGTAACTGGCAGGATATGTGTAAAATTGTGTGATTGGGCATTTAGCTGTAATGGTCGTCAAGTATGTGTGAATAATTACAGCCATTATACTGTCAGCGAAAAACGTTTTGCATAATAAAAATACACGCAAATATTTGAAATTGATAAATTTAAAATATGGGTTAGTGTGAAAACCGTTTTAATGGTGCGTTATTAGATTAGTTGGACAGCAAAATGTACTATTTTAATAATACTAGAAAATATTTAAATGCTTAACACATAAATGTGATAATAACGAGAGATGGGCTCAACCATATGGTCATATTTTATATGGTTTCATAGTTATATCTACTTCAATAAAATAAAATATGGATCAGTTTGCGATTCTCAAATAAAATATCATTTTTGAATGTTCATTTGAAAAATGCTTGTATACTCGTCTAAAAAATTGGTTCCTAAATATTTAATTAACATTTATAAAAAATATTATATCTTTAGTACAAACTTACCAGTTTTTACAGGATATCCTTTGATTCACTGAAACAAAAAAAATATAAATAAATATATTTGTAAATCATAAATATGCTTTTACTATATAAATACATACATACACAAATATATACATTAAACTTTTTGCTCAGTGTTTTGGAATACATACCTATAAGGATATACATGATGGTTTAATCGTTTTTTATGCTATAGTTTATAATATTTAATTGGCAACATTTCTTATAATTTGAATTTAGTTTTTATTATTCATGCGAATGGTTTTATCTCGGGTTGTAAGTGCCATTTCTGCCGGGATTGAAGGGCCAAATGGCAGATATAGACGAGTCATTTAATACCGGAGGCGTCTAAGAGCATAGTGTGCGATTATTTCTACGTTTATTATACAATAAAGAAATATTCATAGTATATGCAGTATATATATGTGCATAGGAACAGAGACTTCGTATTGTTTATTGTTGCACCACCAGAGGCGTTTCTTTCAAAAGAAACGACAGAGTTCGAAGGGCGACTGTTTGCTGGACTTTTATCGGTTTATGTGCACTTTAACCGAATACTTTGTAACAAAATGCATTTAAAGCTTTAAGCTAAATCATATAGTATAGCTAAATCTCAAGTTGAGCTTCATAATACTAAGGTTAATTATTTATTATGCTTAAAAGTTAATGTTGTCGTAAAGCCGATTTTAATGTTACTTTATAACGCGTTTATTGCTTATATTCCGTGAATTCACCATTGGGACAACATTAATTTAAATCAAATTTAAGATAGCTTTTTACATGAAAGGTAAACCGTGAAAATTCAAAACAATTATCAAATTGCTATTTCCATACAAAACTTTGATTGAATTGCGCTCTATCTAAAAGGCAATATTAAGAGCTAAAACTTTCAGAGAATTGTTTTTATCAATTTGGAACCATTTGAGCCTTTGGGAGCAAGCAAATTCGAAAATGTCCATATTAAGGATCACCCTAATGCATATGTATATATAATTATATATAGTGTGTCTCAGAACTCATTCCGAAACGGGGTGATACTATTAATCATAACTGTCATGAAAAAAAAAATAGAAAAAAAATTATCTCACGTGGTTCGAAAATTAAAAGCTTTCAAGTGCAACTTAAAGTTTTGGTGGCAATGTAAACATTTTTGTTTATTGCGGTTAAATTTCATATATTTTGTTCATTTAGGCTTTATATCCGTAATCGTTAATAACACTTCTAGGACCACCATCAAAAATAATCACACAATAGCCCCAACTTTTAAAGAATTAAAACTTTTTGTCGAACTAAAAATCTAAAATTTGTAATTAAATTTTTTAATGTAATATAATGTTTTTTTAAAATATAAACAAAAAGATTAATATTTAACTTCCCGTAGGGTAAGTTATAGTAATCGTCCAAAAATCGAAATCAAAAATTTTTACATTTCTCGACGTTTTGAAGGTTCTGAACATTTTGGCATACTTCAGAAAAAATGGATGTGTGTGTGTGTGTGTGTGTGTGTGTGTGTTTTGTATGTCCGCTTTTTTTCGTCCACGTTTTCGGGCGCACGGATCAACCGATTTGAATGGTTTTAAAAAACATTCGATTCCTATTGATAGGGAGATGTGCTGATTAGTTTTTGGCAAAGGCAGGTCCAGCCGTTACGGAGATATGGAGCAAAGAGTGCAAAAAATAGAAAGCGAATTTTTGAGAGAACGGATCAACCGATTTGAATGGTTTAAAAAACATTCGATTCCTATTGATAGGGAGATGTGCTGATTAGTTTTTGGCAAAGGTAGGCCCAGAGGTTTCGGAGTTACAGAGCTAAATTTAAAAAAAATGGCTGTTTTTGAGAGAACTAAGCGTCCGATTTAAATGATTCAAAGAACTTTCTGCTTTTTTCAACAAAACTAAGCGCCACTCTGGTAGAAATGTTTACGCAAGTGCGTTTAGACTGTTTGTGTACTGGAGCACTTTTCCAATTTTGTGAAAATTATTGAAAAATGTGAAAATACCGCCAAACTGAGCACAGTATAAGTGAAAATGTCGCACAGAATTATTTGCAAATGCGTTTAGACTGTGACTATGCGGGAGCACTTTTTCAATTTTGTGTAAATTTGGCAACTATTTTTTTTTGGAATTTGATTCGAAATGAAATGACGATTGTTAATGTTCTGGAGATGATAAATTGATTTATTTATAATTAACTTTCCATGGAGTAAGTAATCGCAAAAAATCGAAAATGAAAATTTTTATATATCTTCACGTTTCAGAGGTTTCTGAATATGTTGGCATACCTTGGACAAAAATTGATGAATGTGTGTGTGTATGTGTGTGTGTGTGTGCGTGCATGTGTGTGTGTTCGGATACAAATTTTCGTCGACGATTTCGGGAACACGGATAAAGCAATTTGAATAATTCAAAAAACATTCTAGCCGTTCCGAAGATATGGGGCAAAAAGGGCCAAAAACGGTAACTTAGTTTTTAAGAGAACGGAGCGTTCGATTTGTATAGTTCAAAAAAACATTTTATGTATGAACAAGATGAAGATTTGATCAAATTTTCATGAAGATAGGACTAGCGGTTTCGGAGATCTAGTAAAAAAAAACTAAAAAAAAATAACATTTGGCGGTCAACAATAATCATTAGACATTAGACATATGCATATCAAATTATCAGATATTTTATTGAGATTTTTACAATAAGTATAAGTTTTGTTTACATTCCTATGGGTTCCGTACCATTGTTTTTCTTTTAGACAGCGACGCGGCGCTTACGCGCTTTATATTTTGTCTCTATGCAGTTAAAGCAGTACGATTGCTTTGAAAAAAAGTTCAGATCTTCCAAAATATATCAAAATGAAGATAACATTTTTTCCAAAAAAAAAATTTTATAAAAAAAATTGTTTAAAAATTTTTTTTTAAAAGAAAAATTTTATTTTCAAAAAAAGTATTTTTTTGTCCAATTTAAAATTTCTAAAAAATCTTATTTTTTCGAAGTAAAATTTTTTCAAAAATGTTAATCGTTTTTAAAAAAATAATAATTTTTGGTACGGGAAGTTCCAGCAATTTGCCTCAAGGCACGATGCCTTAATTGCCTTAAGACAGAATTCCACTTACAGCTAGTTCATTTTTTTAAATTATGGGATATTTATATATATATATATATATATATATATATATATATCCCACATTACAGTTGAATGCTTTCAATTGTTAGAACATACTTTGAAATTATCAAATTATTCGTCCTACGAAATTACCATTTGCTTTGTGAAAGTCACTCATTGATCAATAGTATATGTTAATAAATAAGCAATTTGATTATAAAGTTTTTAAATATTTTCATATAATAAATAAATAAATTATTACTAGAAAATTTTTTTTAAAGTTTCATCATTCCAATAATGAATTGAATTCTCACTCTTTTCATTTTATTTTATACAGAAAACAGTTAATTGAAATAATAAATACCTAAAAAAAAAAAAAATTGTCTATACTATAATGTATTACCATCGATCGATAATTTTTTCCACTATTCCCACAAACGCCCGCGCGTGCTTTGGCGTTCCAGCAGTTATCTAATGGATGGATGATTGAGTAAAAACATTTTTCAAAGACAAAGCGAACGAGGCAAACTCTTTTTTGAATTTTATTTTTATGCTAGTATCTATCATCGTACACGACGCATGAAATTTGCAAAGGGATAAAATAATCCTCGTTTGCCGCTAAAAGAATTGCTGAAGCAACCCATTAATTCGATGGACGCGCTTGAAATGGCCGTATTACCGAAAGACATAATAGTCGACGATTATTTCATATTTTATTCGTTTGGCTTTGACTAACGCATAATGCGAAAAAATGATTCAGTTCTGGGAGTTAAGGGGTTTTAATTATACTTGGTATGCAATTAAATGCATTTAGAATACTTATGTGCGTACGAAAATTCTATTAAAAGTTATTTGTACGCAAATTTATTACGTTCTACGCGGAAGAAATAGAAGGCACTTTCCTGTTGAAAAAATTCCTGAGAAATAAAGGCTATATAACTTAGCAATCTGAGATGCTTTGGCAAGGTAAAATGGGGCGTCCAGGTGTGGCAAACAGGTCCAATGTCTCATTTTAATATTTAGAATATTTACGAAATAATAGCTACATTATTCAACAAATACAAAATATAAATTATATGGGTATATTTTTCACGGAAATAACCTTGATCTGGTATTTTGTCAGAAATATTCAGCAAAGAACAACTATTTATTTAGTTCATCTCTTTTGAAATTGTTTTTTTTTAACTAAATCAATTTTTTATTAAATGGGCAAAGGTGTTACAGCTCGATAAAGGTCTAGTTGATCCTTTTTACCCCACCCACGTGTAAGCTTTTATATGGATTATTTGAAAAAAACTGTTCAATCTAACTTAAATTTAACAATACATTTTATAAAACATTTAAATAAAGTATACTAAAAATTATATTAAGGTCTCTTAAACTAAACAACAGTGCTCACAACCAAAAAAAACTAACAACAAAAATACTTTTGTTACGGATTTTCAAACATCTACCTAGAGCAACGTCGTAAGAATCAAGGTGATGGTTATACATCTTTTTCCCTATATTTTCCAATATATTGGCTAAAAAATTAGTAACACTGAGATATCGATAGTGAACCTTTTTACCCGCGGACTTTTAAGCCCCGCTCATGATAGTGCATATGCAATTAATACCCAAAGAAATTGTTTTGTTTTTCTTTGACAATTAATATAAAATTATTTTTTAATATCTTATATTTAGTAAAGTAGAGAAACTTTAATGATATATCATGCGTGAATATCATTATTATATGTAATCAATTTCTTGTCTTAATGCATGAAATTATGAATAAAATGAGCATGACAAAAATATATAAGATATAAACAATTGTTTATGATACTTTTCTTGTTATAAAACTAAAATTTTTACAACTTCGTAGACTTCCGTCCACAAGTGATTTATGGAATACGATAAAGTTACTTTTAAATGGGCATAATTAATTTTATGCACACTACAATTATGAGAATATTTCTTTTATGGGTGAGAATAACTAGAAATATGAATTAAAATTATATATATGCATGTATATATATATTAAAATTAATACAAAGTATTTTAGAGTATGGGTCGGAAAAAATGTTTCTTAGAACTGAGTTTCTTGAAATCTTACTTGCTAATAAAACAATCGTTTTTTATTGAATATACGGAAATTTCATATTTTTTATTGATCCAGAAGAGTATCTGTAGTCTGTAGTAAAGAATAAAAGAAATAAAAATTTACACGTCACGATATCTTTTAATCACAAAATTTATTTGTTCGTCTTTAAATTGACCTGCTTTATAGATGTTTTCAATTACTCAAAAACATCCATCAATTTCTCTTATTGTTTAGTCCATTTAGTACTATAAAATTTTATTGGTTCAAAGTAAAACTGATAAAGCTCATTGTATAAAGCCTTTTGTACTGTTCTTTATACAAGTCGATTAATTTACGCATATGATTATTAGCCATATAAAATGTGCGTTTTTTGATAATTACACAATGGCTTCGCGTGCTAAAATTGATAAACATGATACTAAAATTGTTGAAGCAAAGCATCAAACTTGTAATTTTTTACCATTAGCTTATTCATCACAAAATTGAATTATTATATGGGTTTTAATTAAATTTAGTTAGAAGTGTCGTACATACATCAACTAAGTCCATATTTTGATGACAATAACCAGAAAGTGATATTGGATTTCATAATTTCAAAAATTTATATTAATTATAAAAGAGTTCAAATAATTTGCAAATTTTGGAAATGGTTTATTGACTATATTGATCTTTATTTATAAATCATGTATCTCATAATTATATCATTGGCAATCAAGATTTTCCCACCATTTTACTAACCATATTTATTGAAGCGCTTCGGGCGAAGTACCGGAAGCCAAGCAAATCTGAATTGATCATCAAACGAGTTTAAAACATATACAAAAACTTTTAATATGACGTTTTTATTAAGAGGTAATAAATAAATTAATCATTGTAGTGATTAAGATAACAAAATTTAATTTTATAATTATCAGAGATCACCCACCTAGTAATGAATCAAAGTTGATCAGAATCTAGTATACAAATACAATTAGTGATTTTTTTTTTGCAAAATATATTTTTACATGTGAGCATACATAATTTTAGTCAAATAAATTTTATAAAACAAAAATATTTTATTCTATTCCTTGCGTGTAGTTTCTGAAACATTTGAAGTTATTTCTACGTTATACGACACCGTTAAGCGTTGCGAATGCAAGATTTTTTTTGTAGTCATGCAATGTATTTCCTTTATGACAATTATAAATTCAGCTCTTGGCTTAAGTTACAAAAGATCTTATCATTATGTGGAAGGATTGGTATGATAGCAGCGGGAATTTAGTTCAACGATCTTCAAAGAGTTGAAATCGTAATCCAAATACTCGATTT